>NC_091175.1:46046948-46210756 GCF_040958095.1 Procambarus clarkii
CTTTGAAAAATAGTTATTGAGTATAATTAGACAGACTTGTTGCTAGGCAGAGGAGTAATGAGATATATGGCAAATTTTGCAAAATATACAATGAAGGTACACAAACATTCATACCCAAACAAAGCAAAATGCTAGGTAAGAACAAAGCATTTGGCCCGTAGGAGAAAGGAGATACCCACAAGACTAGAATACAAGTCATTAACAAGCATGCAAGTATAATACATAATACATGCAGACATATATATAATCCAAAAAAATGTCAAATTTACGTACTTATTATTACATTACAAATATCCAAGGTTTTGAAGACACGTTTCCTCTTGCGCCCAACGAGTGAATACTGAGACCAGACCCCATAGGTCCCTATCCTCCTCATCATTCGTCTCACTGTGTCTCCACAGCTTGCACCGCCCATTTGAGACAGCGTCTGGACCTGTTAAAATAATGCATAAGCTGTAAGGTAATAGAGAATAATATATATCTTTCAATCTCAACATTAGATTTTCTAATTTCCAACTGTATTAAATAAATAGCATTAAAATATTTTCCTTCTTAACTATTACAAAAATCAACGAATTTGAGTAACTTTTGCTTTTGTTTTATTTGTACCTTAAACATAACACTGAACAATCAATTATGTGCCACCCCACCTTCCTTCATCTGCAAAAAAACTAATCAAAAGACATATGTACAAGGCTAAAAAAATTCAGCAACACTTACCATACTCAGGCTAAAAGAATTAAGCAACACTTACCATACTCTTTTTATATTCACTGTTAACTTTTAGCTCATGTGACAGACTTTCCACCTGCTCAACAGTTTCAAGTGGGGATGGAAGAATGTCTTCCAGGATTGGTATATCTCCATGTGTTTTTGACATATGGGTTTCCGTCATTTTGACAATATTCAGGAATTTTGCAAAAATAATGGCATTTACTATTTTTAAAAGATTATTAGCAAATTTACAGAAATGGTGCATTCGGAAGACAAAACCAATTTTTCACTTTTGACAATTGAGCACCTGCTACATCCAGATTCTAGGGAGGAAAGGAAGGACGATCTTACTGGATCCCATAGCCTCTCCGAGGCACAAACCAGGCTTTTACACAAACCCCCCCCCCCTGCACCCGAGCTTTTTAAAATAGTAAATGCCACTATTTTTGCAAAATTATTACGAGATCTATTATTCTAGAGAATAATGCATATAAATGCATATATGCATATAAATACAAAAGTAAATCAAATCTTATCCTTGTATAATATACAAGCTGATGTGAGATCCCTGTCTACAGGTGGACTGGAACTATTATCCAGTAGGCAGTCTACTGTATTTTATCAAACCGTTATTAGTATAATAGATCTCGTAATAATTTTGCAAAAATAATGGCATTTACTATTTTTAAAAGATTATTAGCAAATTTACAGAAATGGTGCATTCGGAAGACAAAACCAATTTTTCACTTTTGACAATTGAGCACCTGCTACATCCAGATTCTAGGGAGGAAAGGAAGGACGATCTTACTGGATCCCATAGCCTCTCCGAGGCACAAACCAGGCTTTTACACAAACCCCCCCCCCCCTGCACCCGAGCTTTTTAAAATAGTAAATGCCACTATTTTTGCAAAATTATTACGAGATCTATTATTCTAGAGAATAATGCATATAAATGCATATATGCATATAAATACAAAAGTAAATCAAATCTTATCCTTGTATAATATACAAGCTGATGTGAGATCCCTGTCTACAGGTGGACTGGAACTATTATCCAGTAGGCAGTCTACTGTATTTTATCAAACCGTTATTAGTATAATAGATCTCGTAATAATTTTGCAAAAATAATGGCATTTACTATTTTTAAAAGATTATTAGCAAATTTACAGAAATGGTGCATTCGGAAGACAAAACCAATTTTTCACTTTTGACAATTGAGCACCTGCTACATCCAGATTCTAGGGAGGAAAGGAAGGACGATCTTACTGGATCCCATAGCCTCTCCGAGGCACAAACCAGGCTTTTACACAAACCCCCCCCCCCCCTGCACCCGAGCTTTTTAAAATAGTAAATGCCACTATTTTTGCAAAATTATTACGAGATCTATTATTCTAGAGAATAATGCATATAAATGCATATATGCATATAAATACAAAAGTAAATCAAATCTTATCCTTGTATAATATACAAGCTGATGTGAGATCCCTGTCTACAGGTGGACTGGAACTATTATCCAGTAGGCAGTCTACTGTATTTTATCAAACCGTTATTAGTATAATAGATCTCGTAATAATTTTGCAAAAATAATGGCATTTACTATTTTTAAAAGATTATTAGCAAATTTACAGAAATGGTGCATTCGGAAGACAAAACCAATTTTTCACTTTTGACAATTGAGCACCTGCTACATCCAGATTCTAGGGAGGAAAGGAAGGACGATCTTACTGGATCCCATAGCCTCTCCGAGGCACAAACCAGGCTTTTACATAACCCCCCCCCTGCACCCGAGCTTTTTAAAATAGTAAATGCCATTATTTTTGCAAAATTATTACGAGATCTATTATACTAATAACGGTAAATAAATAATAAATAGTAAATAAATCAAAATCAGTTACATTATTTTATCTTATTCATAGCATAAATGTTCTCGAAGATTACTAAAAAGAAATTGAATTAGACTACAGCAAATTGGCAAACTTTACCTTGTATCTGTTTCCACCGAGTTTGTTTGGGGCGTTCTTCAACATATCAGCAATACTTGTCTCAACATCTCTTTCAGTTGCATTAGTGTGGGTGTTGATACAGGCTTCTGGAAATTTATAAGAATTAATTAATATATATAATTATAATTCACTTTGCTATTCCCCATTCCACAGTCCTCTCGTCCTTCCCACTTCCCTGTCCCCACATCATCCCCACTATTCCCACTTCCCTGTCCCATCGTCCTCCTTACCATTTTCCCCTCCCCTGTCCTTCTTCCTCCCCCACCATCTCCCATTCACCTGTCCCTTTGTCCTCCCCAGCATTCCCCTGTCCCCACCATCCCCAACTCCCCAGTCCCCTCGTCCTCCCCACCATTACCCTCTCCTCTGTCCCCTCGTCTTCCCCACCATACCCCCCTCTCGTCCTCCCCACCATTCCAAACTACCTCATCCGATGCATTCTATAATGGTCTGATGCTTCCATCAGAAAATTGGGAACATCAAATGATCTGATATTCCCATCACTGAAAAATAAGAACAGCTAAAAAAATGAAATGAAAAAAATAAAAAAATAAACTATACTCATGAAATGAACAGTATGGTAAACAACACAGCTCAATTTCAATGCAATGTCACACAAAATTATTAAATCGAAATGAAAATAAATTGAAATCTATGAAAATTCAAATTATCAATACAATCGGAAATATTGAAATAATATCGCAACATAATATAGTGTGGGTTGCTCTTACGTGCAACAGACGGTGCTGTTTTTCAAAAAAGGCATGGTTTTACCTGTCACAAGTGTGGCATCTATACTTATACTCACGAAATGAACGGTATGGTAAACAACATAGCTCAATTGCAATGCAATGTCACAATAACATTTAATAACAATAATAACAATAACATTTAAATATACTTTAAGATATAATCTAGAAGAAAATAAGAACATTGAAACGGTTCATGAACTCGATTTCAATAAAGGACACTATGGGGAACTTTGAAAAACAGTTAATGAGTATAATTAGACAGACTTGTTGCTAGGCAGAGGAGTAAATAATGAGATATATGGCAAATTTTGCAAAATATACGGCACACAAACATTCATACCCAAACAAAGCAAAATGCTAGGTAAGAACAAAGCAGTTGGCCCGTAGGGGCCAACTGCTTTAGAATTGCTTTTAAAACTTTAAAAAAATTCTAAAATTCTAAAAAATTCTAAACTTTAGAATTGCTTTTAAATACATAGGTCAAAAAGTTTTAAAAGTTTTAAAAGTTTTTTAAACCTCTCGTGTATCATGAGTGTGTTAAAGCATCAGATGGTGCATTCAGATGATGAATATTACCTAGTTCCTTCATCTGGGAAGAATGAACACATATTGGTGCATTCGGATGATAAAAACTAACTACTGTAGTTTAATTGATCAACAGACTGTATATCATATGCAGACTGTATGTGGATCTGCGGGCCACTCCAAACAACAGCCTGGTGGACCAAGCTCCACCAGGGCTAAAGCACAAAGTGATATAGATGTGATAGAGAAACTAGGTCAAATGGAGGAGTAGGTCTGTATATTAAACAGCACCTGACGTGCACAGAGCTACTAAACTCAATGTGGTGGTAGAGTGGTGGGGGGGGGGGAAACATTGCAGAAAAAAACAAAAATACAATTTGGTCAACAAAACAGCATTGTTTAAATAGAAGACATGGGTTGTCATTTTGGGGGTAAGGTAGGTTACATTGAGTTAATTAGTTAGTACTTAGTTTTTATCTTAAACTGGTTGGGAGAGGTACAGTGTTGCTGTGCTGGTGAAAGAACACCTAAAGGTAAATTAAATAATGATTGCGAATCCACAAGAAGTTGACATAATATCGCTAGAGATCTGCAATCAGGATGATAAACTTTCCTTAAAGAATTTGACAAACACTTGCTGATAGGACATGAAGTAAATGAAATGTATGTCAAGTTTTGTGAAATATATGATAAAAGCACAACAAAATTTGTACCAAAGGAGAGATGCAGAACTAGGAAAAGGGGTTTGTTCAACAGAAATTGCGAGAGGGCCTGAGACCCAAACACACACAAATGGAATCAATATATAGCAAGAGGCCAAACCCCCAAACATACAAGCGATGCAAAGATGCGAGAAACAGCAGCAGCATTAAGGAGAGGGACTTAAGGACCATAAATAAAGTGTGAAAATAAACTCGAGTAAATTTTTTTAACTACTCTCGACAGTGAAGAAAAACAAATATTCAGACGATTTGTGTTAGAATCATTAATCTTACACTTTCGGTCATATTCAACAACACAAATACATACACACACATTCTTGTTGCTGTAGCAAGTGAAGAATTACACACACAGATCACAATAACGTGATGCATCAAATGAACAAATCCACAAGGGCCGTGACGAGGATTCGAACCTGCGTCCGGGAGCATCCCAGACACTGCCTTAATCGACTGAGCTACAACAGGGTAAAAGGGTTGAAACCGAAGTTCTACTGAACTTACTGGATCCCATAGCCTCTCCGAGGCACAAACCAGGCTTTTACACAACCCCCCCCCCCCCTGCACCCGAGCTATGTCAACAGGCCGTTCTCCCTCTTCGCCCTTCCGAATGCACCATATCAGTAAATTTTTTAATAATCTTTTAAAAATAGTAAATGCCACTATTTTTGCAAAATTATTACGAGATCTATTATTCTATAGAATAATGCATATAAATGCATATATGCATATAAATACAAAACATAAATACAAAAGTAAATGTAAATAATTTTACCTTGCACCTAGATCCACCAAGCCTGTATGGCGCGCGTTTCAGTACTTCGGAAATCTAGAACTATCTTGAATCTCTAATCTGCAATGAAACAATACATATTATTGCACTTACCAAAACATGGATGAATGTAGAAAATACAGAACTATTAGCTGAATATCAAATAAATGGATTTAATCTATTTCACACAGATAGATATATTACACCGTGTATATTAGGTAATACCTAACATACACGCCTCCACACACACTACATTTGAAATGTAGTCTCAAAAAGACTACATTTCAACAGCAAAGATTACTCCATAAAAAAATAATTAAATTATTGACCAACATGAGAGAGGGTTAGCCAACATGAGGGTTGTGTTGATTGCCTGAAAATATTTAAATTGTGTAATGTATTGAATGGCATTTTTCAAGTTACAACATTTTTTAAATTACTGAACTAGGTTCTAGGCTTTGCTAGGCTTAATTCAATTATTACAGATAAGCCTAACCTAGCCTAGAACCCAGTGGGTTTTCTTCCTATTGGGGAGTGTTGTACATGCCTCGCCTCCACATACACACTAGCACAGCCAGGCCTCGCCTCCACATACACACTAGCACAGCCAGGCCTCGCCTCCACATACACCAGCACTGCCAGGCCTCGCCTCCACATACACACTAGCACAGCCAGGCCTCGCCTCCACATACACCAGCACTGCCAGGCCTCGCCTCCACATACACACTAGCACAGCCAGGCCTCGCCTCCACATACACACTAGCACAGCCAGGCCTCGCCTCCACATACACCAGCACTGCCAGGCCTCGCCTCCACATACTCACCAGCACAGCCAGGCCTCGCCTCCACATACACCAGCACTGCCAGGCCTCGCCTCGCCTCCACATACACCAGCACTGCCAGGCCTCGCCTCCACATTTAAACCAACCAAGCCCACAAATACGTTAACATGGACCAGCATTACACCGTCTAACATACTCTGTCAGATGTAACAACTAAATTTGTGAATTCAAGACCAAATCTATTGTATAACACAGTGTTAGTACGAGAAAAACATTACTTACATTCGAAGCCGTGTTTTAAAATGGCGGCGGTCTTGTACTGACGCTCCAAACTGTGTGTTCGTTTGCGTATGATGAACGTGTGACAATTTACTACAACAATTATTTAATTATTCTTATTCTTTATTTTAATATTTTTAGGGTACATGAAATTTCAAACTTATTTGCACACAATAATATAATTGCATTGTCATAACCTTTATATATTACGGAAAATACGATGACATGAACGAAGTCAAAGTGAAGTTGAAGTCAAAGTCATTCGCCGAACGTATTAGTCATTTTTTTTCATACATACATAGTTGATTTACAAACATAATGTTGGATTTATAGATAGAGCTAGTGCATACAATACCTGAAGCCACTATAGTAGGCCTATATAGCATTTCAGGCAACCGGGCAGTATATATGGACCCCTTACTCAAATCTCTGAATATGTTAGATATTAAGTCCCTGCACATACTCTCATGTGTATTTTATATATATAAAACGCTGCACTGTAATGTCAATCCTGACCTTAAAAGCTTCCTAGAAGGTTGTAACAGATCCCATGAGCACCACACCAGAAACAAATACCTATTTGATATTCCAAGAGTACGACTTAGTCAAACTAGAAATGCTTATTACAAATCAAGAGACCTCGAATGTGGAATGACCTTCCCAGTTATGTTAAAAACTGTACCTCTCCCAACCAGTTTAAGATAAATAAAGATAAATTTATAAGTTAAGAAAAATTCCACAAATCAACAACCCTGTTACTGACCCTGTATTTACCCAAGTCTTTCCTAAATCTAAACTTATCCAATTTATACCCATTGTTTCGTGTTCTATCTTGTGTTGACAATTTTAATACCCTATTAATATCCCCTTTGTTATATCTATTCAGGAAATTGTGGTTGATCTCGAACCCATTGATAATGTGACGACTTATACAGAATTTTGTAACTATATCATCAAGATTGTAACCAGCTTAGCTAAATGTAGTGTGGGGTTCAGTCCCTAAGCCCATATATGTGCCTCTCTAACCATTTAGGTTACAGGGCAAAAACATAAAAACAAAGGTAACTGCAGAAGGCCTATTGGCCCATACCAGGCAGCTCCTATCTATAACAGATAAACACTAAGTACTACCTAATTAACTCAATGTAACCTACCAACCTAACCCCCAAAATGTCAATCCATATCTTTTATTTTAAACAATGCTGTTTTGTTGACCAAATTGTATTTTTACTCTTTTTCTGTCATGTTTCTCCCACCCCTGTTTTTTCCCTTTTTTCTTATTTTTTCTCAACATAATTCATACTTTAATTATGCGGATCAGGACATCACCTGATCAAACACATCAAACATCGTTTGACCACCATCAAACACACACATTTCGTGTGTGTTTGACGCTCACTGATATGTACCAGCGTTGTTTTATATATGGTGCTATTCTATCTTACGCTTTGTTGCTCTTTTTTACCTACGGGCTCATAGAACATTCTATTGCGAAAACATTGGCACAAAAATGAATGACGTACATACAATAATAATGTCAGGACAGTGATATAATTATAAACTTTCAAAGCACTGTATCGCCCATGTGTCGTCTTGTCACCAATACTGGGTAACAGTTCCGCCACTTCCCACACTCTTGCGGGTGGGCAGCGACCATTATTCTACGTTTATATTCATATCACCGTGTTGGGAATTTCATTGCGAGTACATTGATACCAAAATTAACGCTGTAGGACAAGTGTGGAAGTGATAACAATCCCAAGAGTAAAAACATTTTGTTGCTCTTGGGCACTCACGGCGAGTCATCTACGTAGGTATTTATTGGGTGCTGGTATTCATATAACTTTTGGTGACCGTTTTTGCTGATTTTCTTCTAGAGAATGTTATTGCGAACACGTTGGTACCAAAATGAAATACATAGCTCGAGAACTAAGGTCAGGAGAGTAAAAAGAGTATACACATTTTTGTTTTGACGCTTAATTAAGGTTATTGTGAGTACTCATCGCCTGCCTAGAAACTGGAACTAGTAATTCCATCTATCATACATATCATACAAGAGGAGCCACACATCTATGGATCATCCAATAAAATCAGCAGACTTCTAGATGTTACTACTGCTCGGCTTAGACTCGGTTACAAGTATCTCTGGGAATTCTCATTATCTGCTGATGTAGACCTGACCAAATGTAAACTGTGTCAACAAAATTATTCGCACACCCTCCGTCACTATGTGATGGAGTGCGAAAAGATACATGAATTTAGAGACAATTCTATAACCAATGTTCCAGCGATGTGTCAATATTTCATTCAAAATGATCTGCTACCAGAAATTTTAGCCAAATATCCCCAGTTTGCTAACTGTAGATAACAACTAAGTGATTGTAACCTATCCACCGCTGCCCACTGGATGGGGGACGGTGTGCAGGACAAACATATAAATTTTGATACTAGCTCTCCACATATGTCAGTTGCTTAATTTAGAACCTGTACTTGAGGTCGATCTCGAACCCATTGTTGATGTGATGACTTATATTGAATTTTGTAACTAGCTCATCAAGATTGTAACTTGCTTAGCTAAATGAATTGTGGGGTTCAGTCCCTGAGCCCATTATGTGCCTCTGTAACCCTTTCCACAACCGCCCACAAGATGGGTATGGGGTGCATAATGGGGTGGGGTGTCTTGGCCAAACGTGCCACATCAAAACCACAAGTTGACATTGAATGTGAATTAACAATGAGACAAGTAAGATTTATACTAATACATTTATACTAACTCTGTTGAGCGTTGACCATTTATACATCAAATCTGTTGATGTGAGCACTTTAGTTTAGTCTGCCGTTTAAAGAAAAAAAGAGCATATCAATGGTATATCACAGAAAACGAATTTATCATAAACTCATGTATTTGTCTTATCATATTGAACTGCATTCATATTTTTAATATATAACAATATGAATATACAAATTTCTGTAAATCCCCTACCTTGTTGGAATCTGTGGAAATGAATGAGCAAATGTGCTGGCTGAAGGCGCTGAAGGAAACCACATTGGTTTCATTTTGGATACAAATGTCCATGGAAATTCAAAATGGAAACTAATTATATAGTTGAACCTGCAGAGACGAGTTTAAGAATCTGTGTTGAGAGTGATGGACACAGCCTTCACAATTATACTTCAGAGAATGTAAACATCTAAGAGTCATTAGAAATATGTGTAGAATAATAAACCCTACATTGTTTGAGTTAGGGAAAACACCATTTGTGATATATAGATACTATAGCTGTTCCTAAAGATTCACCCTTTTTTGCACCAGCAAGATAACATATAAGATTTTAAGAGTTGACGAATGTTAATATTCTTGTTTGATAAACTGTGAACTTGAGACATAGTTAATAAGAACATATTAACACAACAAAATGTTTTCAAAATCCTTAACACCACTTTCCAGCAACTTATATAATTTATATAAATTATTTTAGAGAATAATACATAAATTATATATTTAAACATGATATAGTGTTTAGTGGAATGTATAAGGAGTCAAATTGTGTTAAAAAGAGCAATTTTTAGAAAATTTGGAAAAATACTTTTTTCTGTTCAAATTATAACTAAATGGATTATAAAGGTTTCACTCAGCCAATATATATCATTCACAATTTATTAATGAATTTTACAAAAAAACACCATAAATTTTATATTTAAACATGTAAAAACTATTTGTTTTACATTTGGAAGAAAATAATTGTAGAAAAACAATTTATAATTAAACCTTTGTGTTTGGATTTTTTGAGTAAAAGTTTCTCAAAGGCTCTCCTGCACCATTCTCAATGCAAATCATTCCCACACCTATGGCAAGAGATAGGCGAACGTTGTGTAGATGATTTGTGTTTGCTGGGTGGAGATGATGACCACAGAGACAGGTGCCACAGCTGACCCCATACACCTGGGAGACTCAGCCTCCACCATTAATGTTTGTGTTGGTAATGACAGGTGCAGGAGACCATCAGGGAGGCCCTGGAGATAACGACCACGGAGACAGGTGCCACAGCTGACCCCGTACACCTGGGAGACTCAGCCTCCAGCATCATGGATAAAGTTCAGGAAATCACTTTAGAGATCCCCCAGAAGCAATTAACAGTAAGTTTTTTATTTTCTCTCATAGGTCATACCACAAGATATTGAGTTGAGTTTTGAGGAGAGGAAGCCTGTTGTTAGGTTTATCGGGGTTCCCCAAGGTCAACTACTGACTTTCCTTAACATACAATCCACAATAGTTGCCTAACTCCTGGATAAATATTTACTGGTTGGTGAACAGAGGCAACAGGTGAAAGGCAACAGGAAACATGTTAACCATTTCTGGCCTGCATGGTGATTGAACCCATGATCCTCTATTGAACCCGCGATCCTGGCCCCCTCACAGAGGCGCAGAGAGCGGGAGACACTCCACCAACCTTTCCAAAAAAGTATACCTGGTTGATACCTGGTTGATGGGGTTCTGGGAGTTGTTCTACTCCCCAAGCCCGGCCCGAAGCCAGGCTTAACTTGAGAGAGTTTGGACCACTAGGCTGTTGCTTGGAGCGGCCCGCAGGCCCACATATCCACCACAGCCCGGTTGATCTAGCACTCCTTAGGAGAAACAATCTAGTTTCCACTTGAAGATGTGTACGGTTGTTCCGGCAATATTTCTTGTGCTCGCTGGGAGGACGTTGAATCCAGTAAGAGAGCGAACCAAATCAGACCACTGCTGGGTACGAAGAAACTGAAGCCTTAAAATTGCCAACGAACTCCACAACAATGCCAGCACCAACCCCATGCCAGTAGAGGGATGAGGGGGGGGGGGGGCTGGAGCTACAGGTCCAGCACCAACCCCCTGCCAGTAGAGGGGGGCTGGAGCTACAGGTACAACACCAAACCCCTGCCAGTAGAAGGAGGGCTGGAGCTACAGGTCCAGCACCAACCCCCTGCCAGTAGAGGGGGGCTGGAGCAACAGGTACAACACCAACCCCCTGCCAGTAGAAGGGGGGATGAAACTACTGGTCCAGCACCAACTCCCACTGCCAGTAGAGAGGGGCTGGAGCTATAGGTCCAGCACCCACCCCCCTGCCAGTAGAAGGGGGCTGGAGCTACAGGTCCAGCACGAACACCCTGCCAGTAGAAGGGGGCTGGAGCTACAGGTCCAGCACGAACACCCTGCCAGTAGAGGGGGGGGGGCAGGAGCTATAGGTAAAGCACCAACCCCTGCCAGTAGAGGGGCCTGGAGCTACAGGTCCAGCACCAACCCCCTGCCAGTAGAGGGGGGGGGGCTGGAGCTACAGGTCCAGCACCAACCCACTGCCAGTAAAGGGGGCTGGAGCTACAGGTCCAGCACCAACCCACTGCCAGGAAAGGGTGGCTGGAGCTACAGGTCCAGCACCAACCCCCTGCCAGTAGAGGGGGGGCTGGAGCTACACATCCAGCACCAACCTCCTGCCAGTAGAGGGGGGCTGGAGCTACAGGTCCAGCACCAACCCACTGCCAGTAAAGGGGGGCTGGAGCTACAGGTCCAGCACCAACCCACTGCCAGTAAAGGGGGGCTGGAGCTACAGGTCCAGCACCAACCCCCTGCCAGTAGAGGGGGGGGGGCTGGAGCTACAGGTACAACTCCAACCCCCTGCCAGTAGAGGGGGGCTGGAGCTACTGGTCCAGCACCAACTCCCCCTGCCAGTAGGGGGGAGGGGGCTGGAGCTACTGGTCCAGCACCAACTCCCCCTGCCAGTAGAGGGGGGCTGGAGCTACAGGTCCAGCACCAACTCCCCCTGCCAGTAGAGGGGGGCTGGAGCTACTGGTCCAGCACCAACCTCCTGCCAGTAGAGGGGGGCTGGAGCTACAGGTCCAGCAGCATCCCCTGCAGTAGAGAGGGGGCTGGAGCAACAGGTCCAGCACCAACCCCCTGCCAGTAGAGGGGGGCTGGAGCTACAGGTCCAGCACCAACTCCCCCTGCCAGTAGAGTTGGGCTGGAGCAACAGGTCCAGCACCAACCCCCGGCCAGTAGAGGGGGACTGGAGCTACAGGTGCAGCACCAACCCCCTGCCAGTAGAGGGGGGCTGGAACTACAGGTCCAGCACCCACCCCTTGCCAGTAGTGTGGGGCTGGAGCTACAGGTCCAGCACCAACCCCCTGCCAATAGAGCAGGGCTGGAGCTACAAGTCCAACACCAACCCCCTGCCAGTAGAGGGGGCTAGAGCTACAGGTCCAGCACCAACCCTCTGCCAGTAGAGGGGGCTGGAGCTACAGATCCTGCACCAACCCCCTGCCAGTAGAGGGGGCTAGAGCTACAGGTCCAGCACCAACCCCCTGCCAGTAGAGGGGGCTGGAGCTACAGATCCAGCACCAACCCCCAGCCAGTAGAGGGGGGGGGGGGCCTGGAGCTACAGGTCCAGCACCAACCCCCTGCCAGTAGAGGGGGGGCTGGAGCTACACGTCAAGCACCAACCCCCCTCCCAGTAGAGGTGGGGTGGAGCTACAGGTCCAGCACCAACCCCCTGCCAGTAGAGGGGGGGCTGGAGCTACACGTCAAGCACCAACCCCCTCCCAGTAGAGGGGGTGGCTGGAGCTACAGGTTCAGCACCAACCCCCTGCCAGTAGAGGGGGGGCTGGAGCTACAGGTCCAGCACCAACCCCCTGCCAGTAGAGGTGGGGTGGAGCTACACGTCAAGCACCAACCCCCTGCCAGTAGAGGGGGGGGCTGGAGCTACAGATCCAGCACCAACCCCCTGCCAGTAGAGGGGGGGGGGGGGCTGGAGCTACTGGTCCAGCACCAACCCCCTGCCAGTAGAGGGAGGCTGGAGCTACAGGTCCAGCATGAACCCCCTGCCAGTAGAGGGGGGCTGGAGCTACTGGTCCAGTACTAACCCCCTGCCAGTAGAGGGGGGCTGGGGCTACAGGTCCAGCACCAACCCTCTTCCAGTAGGGGGGGCTGGAGCTACAGGTCCAGCACATACCCCATGCCAGTAGAGAGGGGTTGGAACTACTAGTCCTGCACCAACCCCTGCCAGTAGAGGAGGGCTGGAGCTACAGGTCCAGCACCAACCGTCTGCCAGTAGAGGGGGGCTGGAGCTACAGGTCCAGCACCAAACCCCTGCCAGTAGTGGAGGGCTGGAGCTTCAGGTCCAGCACCAACCCGCTGCCAGTAGAGTGGGGCTGGAGCTACAGGTCCAGCACCAAACCCCTGCCAGTAGAGGGAGCTGGAGCTACAGGTCCAGCACCAACCTCCTGGCAGTAGAGGGGGCTGGAGCTACAGGTCCAGCGCCAAACCCAAGCCAGTAGAGGAGTGCTTGAGCTAGAGGTCCAGCACCACCCCATCTGCCAGTAGAAGGGGGCTGGAGCTACAGGTCCAGCACCAACCACCTGCCAATAGAGGGAAGGCTGGAGCTACAGGTCCAGGGCCAACCCCTTGCCAGTAGAGGGGGCTGGAGCTACAGGTCCAGCACCAACCCCCTGCCAGTAGAGGGAAGGCTGGAGCTACAGGTCCAGGGCCAACCCTCTGCCAGTAAAGGGGGCTGGAGCTACAGGTCCAGAACCAACCCCCTGCCAGTTGAGGAGGGCTGGAGCTACAGGTCCAGCGCCATCCCCCTGCCAGTAGAGGTGGGCAGGAGCTACAGTTCCAGCACCTACCCCCCCCCCAGTAGAGGGGGGGGCTGGAGCTATAGGTCCAGCACCATCCCTCTTCCAGTAGAGGTGGGCTGGAGCTACAGGTCCAGCATCAACCCCCTGCCAGTAGAGGGGGGGCTGGAGCTACAGGTCCAGCACCAACCCCCTGCCAGTAGAGGTGGGGTGGAGCTACACGTCAAGCACCAACCCCCTCCCAGTAGAGGGGGGGGGGCTGGAGCTACAGATCCAGCACCAACCCCCTGCCAGTAGAGGGAGGCTGGAGCTACAGGTCCAGCATGAACCCTCTGCCAGAAGAGGGGGGCTGGAGCTACTGGTCCAGTACTAACCCCCTGCCAGTAGAGGGGGGCTGGAGCTACTGGTCCAGTACTAACCCCCTGCCAGTAGAGGGGGGCTGGAGCTACAGGTCCAGCACCAACCCTCTTCCAGTAGAAGGGGGCTGGAGCTACAGGTCCAGCACATACCCCATGCCAGTAGAGAGGGTTTGGAACTACTAGTCCTGCACCAACCCCTGCCAGTAGAGGAGGGCTGGAGCTACAGGTCCAGCACCAACCGTCTCCCAGTAGAGGGGGGCTGGAGCTACAGGTCCAGCACCAAACCCCTGCCAGTAGAGGAGGGCTGGAGCTTCAGGTCCAGCACCAACCCGCTGCCAGTAGAGGGGGGCTGGAGCTACAGGTCCAGCACCAAACCCCTGCCAGTAGAGGGAGCTGGAGCTACAGGTCCAGCACCAACCTCCTGGCAGTAGAGGGGGCTGGAGCTACAGGTCCAGCACCAACCCCCTGCCAGTAGAGGAGGGCTGGAGCTACAGGTCCAGCGCCAAACCCAAGCCAGTAGAGGAGTGCTTGAGCTACAGGTCCAGCACCACCCCATCTGCCAGTAGAGGGGGGGCTAGAGCTACAGGTCCAGCACCAACCACCTGCCAATTGAGGGAAGGCTGGAGCTACAGGTCCAGGGCCAACCCCTTGCCAGTAGAGGGGGCTGGAGCTACAGGTCCAGCACCAACCCCCTGTCAGTAGAGGGAAGGCTGGAGCTACAGGTCCAGGGCCAACCCTCTGCCAGGAAAGGGGGCTGGAGCTACAGGTCCAGAACCAACCCCCTGCCAGTTGAGGAGGGCTGGAGCTACAGGTCCAGCGCCAACCCCTGCTAGTAGAGGTGGGCAGGAGCTACAGGTCCAGCACCAACCCCCTGCCAGTAGAGGGGGGCAGGAGCTACAGGTCCAGCACCAACCCCCTGCAAGTAGAGGGGGGGCTGGAGCTACACGTCAAGCACCAACCCCCTCCAAGTAGAGGGGGGGGGGGCTGGAGATACAGGTCCAGCACTTACCCCCTGCCAGTAGAGGGGGGCTGGAGCTACAGGTCCAGCACCTACCCCCTGCCAGGAAAGGGGGGATGGAGCTACAGGTCCAGCACCAACCCACTGCCAGTAAAGGGGGGCTGGAGCTACAGGTCCAGCACCAACCCCCTGCCAGTAGAGGGGGGGGGGGTTGGAGCTACAGGTACAACTCCAACCCCCTGCCAGTAGAGGGGGGCTGGAGCTACTGGTCCAGCACCAACTCCCCCTGCCAGTAGGGGGGAGGGGGCTGGAGCTACTGGTCCAGCACCAACTCCCCCTGCCAGTAGAGGGGGGCTGGAGCTACAGGTCCAGCAGCATCCCCTGCCAGTAGAGAGGGGGCTGAAGCAACAGGTCCAGCACCAACCCCCTGCCAGTAGAGGGGGGCTGGAGCTACAGGTCCAGCACCAACTCCTCCTGCCAGTAGAGTTGGGCTGGAGCAACAGGTCCAGCACCAACCCCCGGCCAGTAGAGGGGGACTGGAGCTACAGGTGCAGCACCAACCCCCTGCCAGTAGAGGGTGGCTGGAACTACAGGTCCAGCACCCACCCCTTGCCAGTAGTGTGGGGCTGGAGCTACAGGTCCAGCACCAACCCTCTGCCAATAGAGCAGGGCTGGAGCTACAAGTCCAACACACACCCCCTGCCAGTAGAGGGGGCTAGAGCTACAGGTCCAGCACCAACCCTCTGCCAGTAGAGGGGGCTGGAGCTACAGATCCTGCACCAACCCCCTGCCAGTAGAGGGGGCTAGAGCTACAGGTCCAGCACCAACCCCCTGCCAGTAGAGGGGGCTGGAGCTACAGATCCAGCACCAACCCCCAGCCAGTAGAGGGGGGGGGGCTGGAGCTACAGGTCCAGCACCAACCCCCTGCCAGTAGAGGGGGGGCTGGAGCTACACGTCAAGCACCAACCCCCTCCCAGTAGAGGTGGGGTGGAGCTACAGGTCCAGCACCAACCCCCTGCCAGTAGAGGGGGGGGCTGGAGCTACACGTCAAGCACCAACCCCCTCACAGTAGAGGGGGGGGGGGTTGGAGCTACAGGTCCAGCACCAACCCCCTGCCAGTAGAGGGGGGGCTGGAGCTACAGGTCCAGCACCAACCCCCTGCCAGTAGAGGTGGGGTGGAGCTACACGTCAAGCACCAACCCCCTGCCAGTAGAGGGGGGGGGGGCTGGAGCTACAGATCCAGCACCAACCCCCTGCCAGTAGAGGGGGGGGGGCTGGAGCTACTGGTCCAGCACCAACCCCCTGCCAGTAGAGGGAGGCTGGAGCTACAGGTCCAGCACCAAACCCCTGCCAGTAGTGGAGGGCTGGAGCTTCAGGTCCAGCACCAACCCGCTGCCAGTAGAGGGGGGCTGGAGCTACAGGTCCAGCACCAAACCCCTGCCAGTAGAGGGAGCTGGAGCTACAGGTCCAGCACCAACCTCCTGGCAGTAGAGGGGGCTGGAGCTACAGGTCCAGCACCAACCCCCTGCCAGTAGAGGAGGGCTGGAGCTACAGGTCCAGCGCCTAACCCAAGCCAGTAGAGGAGTGCTTGAGCTACAGGTCCAGCACCACCCCATCTGCCAGTAGAGGGGGGCTGGAGCTACAGGTCCAGCACCAACCACCTGCCAATAGAGGGAAGGCTGGAGCTACAGGTCCAGGGCCAACCCCTTGCCAGTAGAGGGGGCTGGAGCTACAGGTCCAGCACCAACCCCCTGCCAGTAGAGGGAAGGCTGGAGCTACAGGTCCAGGGCCAACCCTCTGCCAGTAAAGGGGGCTGGAGCTACAGGTCCAGAACCAACCCCCTGCCAGTTGAGGAGGGCTGGAGCTACAGGTCCAGCGCCAACCCCCTGCCAGTAGAGGTGGGCAGGAGCTACAGTTCCAGCACCTACCCCCCCCCCCAGTAGAGGGGGGGCTGGAGCTATAGGTCCAGCACCATCGATCTTCCAGTAGAGGTGGGCTGGAGCTACAGGTCCAGCAACAACCCCCTGCCAGTAGAGGGGGGGCTGGAGCTACAGGTCCAGCACCAACCCCCTGCCAGTAGAGGTGGGGTGGAGCTACACGTCAAGCACCAACCCCCTCCCAGTAGAGGGGGGGGGCTGGAGCTACAGATCCAGCACCAACCCCCTGCCAGTAGAGGGAGGCTGGAGCTACAGGTCCAGCATGAACCCTCTGCCAGTAGAGGGGGGCTGGAGCTACTGGTCCAGTACTAACCCCCTGCCAGTAGAGGGGGGCTGGAGCTACAGGTCCAGCACCAACCCTCTTCCAGTAGAAGGGGGCTGGAGCTACAGGTCCAGCACATACCCCATGCCAGTAGAGAGGGTTTGGAACTACTAGTCCTGCACCAACCCCTGCCAGTAGAGGAGGGCTGGAGCTACAGGTCCAGCACCAACCGTCTCCCAGTAGAGGGGGGCTGGAGCTACAGGTCCAGCACCAAACCCCTGCCAGTAGAGGAGGGCTGGAGCTTCAGGTCCAGCACCAACCCGCTGCCAGTAGAGGGGGGCTGGAGCTACAGGTCCAGCACCAAACCCCTGCCAGTAGAGGGAGCTGGAGCTACAGGTCCAGCACCAACTTCCTGGCAGTAGAGGGGGCTGGAGCTACAGGTCCAGCACCAACCCCCTGCCAGTAGAGGAGGGCTGGAGCTACAGGTCCAGCGCCAAACCCAAGCCAGTAGAGGAGTGCTTGAGCTACAGGTCCAGCACCACCCCATCTGCCAGTAGAGGGGGGGCTGGAGCTACAGGTCCAGCACCAACCACCTGCCAATTGAGGGAAGGCTGGAGCTACAGGTCCAGGGCCAACCCCTTGCCAGTAGAGGGGGCTGGAGCTACAGGTCCAGCACCAACCCCCTGTCAGTAGAGGGAAGGCTGGAGCTACAGGTCCAGGGCCAACCCTCTGCCAGGAAAGGGGGCTGGAGCTACAGGTCCAGAACCAACCCCCTGCCAGTTGAGGAGGGCTGGAGCTACAGGTCCAGCGCCAACCCCTGCTAGTAGAGGTGGGCAGGAGCTACAGGTCCAGCACCAACCCCCTGCCAGTAGAGGGGGGCAGGAGCTACAGGTCCAGCACCAACCCCCTGCAAGTAGAGGGGGGGCTGGAGCTACACGTCAAGCACCAACCCCCTCCAAGTAGAGGGGGGGGGGGGCTGGAGATACAGGTCCAGCACTTACCCCCTGCCAGTAGAGGGGGGCTGGAGCTACAGGTCCAGCACCTACCCCCTGCCAGGAAAGGGGGGATGGAGCTACAGGTCCAGCACCAACCCACTGCCAGTAAAGGGGGGCTGGAGCTACAGGTCCAGCACCAACCCCCTGCCAGTAGAGGGGGGGGGGCTGGAGCTACAGGTACAACTCCAACCCCCTGCCAGTAGAGGGGGGCTGGAGCTACTGGTCCAGCACCAACTCCCCCTGCCAGTAGGGGGGAGGGGGCTGGAGCTACTGGTCCAGCACCAACTCCCCCTGCCAGTAGAGGGGGGCTGGAGCTACAGGTCCAGCAGCATCCCCTGCCAGTAGAGAGGGGGCTGAAGCAACAGGTCCAGCACCAACCCCCTGCCAGTAGAGGGGGGCTGGAGCTACAGGTCCAGCACCAACTCCTCCTGCCAGTAGAGTTGGGCTGGAGCAACAGGTCCAGCACCAACCCCCGGCCAGTAGAGGGGGACTGGAGCTACAGGTGCAGCACCAACCCCCTGCCAGTAGAGGGTGGCTGGAACTACAGGTCCAGCACCCACCCCTTGCCAGTAGTGTGGGGCTGGAGCTACAGGTCCAGCACCAACCCCCTGCCAGTAGAGGGAAGGCTGGAGCTACAGGTCCAGGGCCAACCCTCTGCCAGTAAAGGGGGCTGGAGCTACAGGTCCAGAACCAACCCCCTGCCAGTTGAGGAGGGCTGGAGCTACAGGTCCAGCGCCATCCCCCTGCCAGTAGAGGTGGGCAGGAGCTACAGTTCCAGCACCTACCCCCCCCCCAGTAGAGGGGGGGGCTGGAGCTATAGGTCCAGCACCATCCCTCTTCCAGTAGAGGTGGGCTGGAGCTACAGGTCCAGCATCAACCCCCTGCCAGTAGAGGGGGGGCTGGAGCTACAGGTCCAGCACCAACCCCCTGCCAGTAGAGGTGGGGTGGAGCTACACGTCAAGCACCAACCCCCTCCCAGTAGAGGGGGGGGGGCTGGAGCTACAGATCCAGCACCAACCCCCTGCCAGTAGAGGGAGGCTGGAGCTACAGGTCCAGCATGAACCCTCTGCCAGAAGAGGGGGGCTGGAGCTACTGGTCCAGTACTAACCCCCTGCCAGTAGAGGGGGGCTGGAGCTACTGGTCCAGTACTAACCCCCTGCCAGTAGAGGGGGGCTGGAGCTACAGGTCCAGCACCAACCCTCTTCCAGTAGAAGGGGGCTGGAGCTACAGGTCCAGCACATACCCCATGCCAGTAGAGAGGGTTTGGAACTACTAGTCCTGCACCAACCCCTGCCAGTAGAGGAGGGCTGGAGCTACAGGTCCAGCACCAACCGTCTCCCAGTAGAGGGGGGCTGGAGCTACAGGTCCAGCACCAAACCCCTGCCAGTAGAGGAGGGCTGGAGCTTCAGGTCCAGCACCAACCCGCTGCCAGTAGAGGGGGGCTGGAGCTACAGGTCCAGCACCAAACCCCTGCCAGTAGAGGGAGCTGGAGCTACAGGTCCAGCACCAACCTCCTGGCAGTAGAGGGGGCTGGAGCTACAGGTCCAGCACCAACCCCCTGCCAGTAGAGGAGGGCTGGAGCTACAGGTCCAGCGCCAAACCCAAGCCAGTAGAGGAGTGCTTGAGCTACAGGTCCAGCACCACCCCATCTGCCAGTAGAGGGGGGGCTAGAGCTACAGGTCCAGCACCAACCACCTGCCAATTGAGGGAAGGCTGGAGCTACAGGTCCAGGGCCAACCCCTTGCCAGTAGAGGGGGCTGGAGCTACAGGTCCAGCACCAACCCCCTGTCAGTAGAGGGAAGGCTGGAGCTACAGGTCCAGGGCCAACCCTCTGCCAGGAAAGGGGGCTGGAGCTACAGGTCCAGAACCAACCCCCTGCCAGTTGAGGAGGGCTGGAGCTACAGGTCCAGCGCCAACCCCTGCTAGTAGAGGTGGGCAGGAGCTACAGGTCCAGCACCAACCCCCTGCCAGTAGAGGGGGGCAGGAGCTACAGGTCCAGCACCAACCCCCTGCAAGTAGAGGGGGGGCTGGAGCTACACGTCAAGCACCAACCCCCTCCAAGTAGAGGGGGGGGGGGCTGGAGATACAGGTCCAGCACTTACCCCCTGCCAGTAGAGGGGGGCTGGAGCTACAGGTCCAGCACCTACCCCCTGCCAGGAAAGGGGGGATGGAGCTACAGGTCCAGCACCAACCCACTGCCAGTAAAGGGGGGCTGGAGCTACAGGTCCAGCACCAACCCCCTGCCAGTAGAGGGGGGGGGGCTGGAGCTACAGGTACAACTCCAACCCCCTGCCAGTAGAGGGGGGCTGGAGCTACTGGTCCAGCACCAACTCCCCCTGCCAGTAGGGGGGAGGGGGCTGGAGCTACTGGTCCAGCACCAACTCCCCCTGCCAGTAGAGGGGGGCTGGAGCTACAGGTCCAGCAGCATCCCCTGCCAGTAGAGAGGGGGCTGAAGCAACAGGTCCAGCACCAACCCCCTGCCAGTAGAGGGGGGCTGGAGCTACAGGTCCAGCACCAACTCCTCCTGCCAGTAGAGTTGGGCTGGAGCAACAGGTCCAGCACCAACCCCCGGCCAGTAGAGGGGGACTGGAGCTACAGGTGCAGCACCAACCCCCTGCCAGTAAAGGGTGGCTGGAACTACAGGTCCAGCACCCACCCCTTGCCAGTAGTGTGGGGCTGGAGCTACAGGTCCAGCACCAACCCTCTGCCAATAGAGCAGGGCTGGAGCTACAAGTCCAACACCAACCCCCTGCCAGTAGAGGGGGCTAGAGCTACAGGTCCAGCACCAACCCTCTGCCAGTAGAGGGGGCTGGAGCTACAGATCCTGCACCAACCCCCTGCCAGTAGAGGGGGCTAGAGCTACAGGTCCAGCACCAACCCCCTGCCAGTAGAGGGGGCTGGAGCTACAGATCCAGCACCAACCCCCAGCCAGTAGAGGGGGGGGGGCTGGAGCTACAGGTCCAGCACCAACCCCCTGCCAGTAGAGGGGGGGCTGGAGCTACACGTCAAGCACCAACCCCCTCCCAGTAGAGGTGGGGTGGAGCTACAGGTCCAGCACCAACCCCCTGCCAGTAGAGGGGGGGCTGGAGCTACACGTCAAGCACCAACCCCCTCACAGTAGAGGGGGGGGGGGTTGGAGCTACAGGTCCAGCACCAACCCCCTGCCAGTAGAGGGGGGGCTGGAGCAACAGGTCCAGCACCAACCCCCTGCCAGTAGAGGTGGGGTGGAGCTACACGTCAAGCACCAACCCCCTGCCAGTAGAGGGGTGGGGGGGCTGGAGCTACAGATCCAGCACCAACCCCCTGCCAGTAGGGGGGGGGGGGGCTGGAGCTACTGGTCCAGCACCAACCCCCTGCCAGTAGAGGGAGGCTGGAGCTACAGGTCCAGCACCAAACCCCTGCCAGTAGTGGAGGGCTGGAGCTTCAGGTCCAGCACCAACCCGCTGCCAGTAGAGGGGGGCTGGAGCTACAGGTCCAGCACCAAACCCCTGCCAGTAGAGGGAGCTGGAGCTACAGGTCCAGCACCAACCTCCTGGCAGTAGAGGGGGCTGGAGCTACAGGTCCAGCACCAACCCCCTGCCAGTAGAGGAGGGCTGGAGCTACAGGTCCAGCGCCAAACCCAAGCCAGTAGAGGAGTGCTTGAGCTACAGGTCCAGCACCACCCCATCTGCCAGTAGAGGGGGGCTGGAGCTACAGGTCCAGCACCAACCACCTGCCAATAGAGGGAAGGCTGGAGCTACAGGTCCAGGGCCAACCCCTTGCCAGTAGAGGGGGCTGGAGCTACAGGTCCAGCACCAACCCCCTGCCAGTAGAGGGAAGGCTGGAGCTACAGGTCCAGGGCCAACCCTCTGCCAGTAAAGGGGGCTGGAGCTACAGGTCCAGAACCAACCCCCTGCCAGTTGAGGAGGGCTGGAGCTACAGGTCCAGCGCCAACCCCCTGCCAGTAGAGGTGGGCAGGAGCTACAGTTCCAGCACCTACCCCCCCCCTAGTAGAGGGGGGGCTGGAGCTATAGGTCCAGCACCATCGATCTTCCAGTAGAGGTGGGCTGGAGCTACAGGTCCAGCAACAACCCCCTGCCAGTAGAGGGGGGGCTGGAGCTACAGGTCCAGCACCAACCCCCTGCCAGTAGAGGTGGGGTGGAGCTACACGTCAAGCACCAACCCCCTCCCAGTAGAGGGGGGGGGGCTGGAGCTACAGATCCAGCACCAACCCCCTGCCAGTAGAGGGAGGCTGGAGCTACAGGTCCAGCATGAACCCTCTGCCAGTAGAGGGGGGCTGGAGCTACTGGTCCAGTACTAACCCCCTGCCAGTAGAGGGGGGCTGGAGCTACAGGTCCAGCACCAACCCTCTTCCAGTAGAAGGGGGCTGGAGCTACAGGTCCAGCACATACCCCATGCCAGTAGAGAGGGTTTGGAACTACTAGTCCTGCACCAACCCCTGCCAGTAGAGGAGGGCTGGAGCTACAGGTCCAGCACCAACCGTCTCCCAGTAGAGGGGGGCTGGAGCTACAGGTCCAGCACCAAACCCCTGCCAGTAGAGGAGGGCTGGAGCTTCAGGTCCAGCACCAACCCGCTGCCAGTAGAGGGGGGCTGGAGCTACAGGTCCAGCACCAAACCCCTGCCAGTAGAGGGAGCTGGAGCTACAGGTCCAGCACCAACTTCCTGGCAGTAGAGGGGGCTGGAGCTACAGGTCCAGCACCAACCCCCTGCCAGTAGAGGAGGGCTGGAGCTACAGGTCCAGCGCCAAACCCAAGCCAGTAGAGGAGTGCTTGAGCTACAGGTCCAGCACCACCCCATCTGCCAGTAGAGGGGGGGCTGGAGCTACAGGTCCAGCACCAACCACCTGCCAATTGAGGGAAGGCTGGAGCTACAGGTCCAGGGCCAACCCCTTGCCAGTAGAGGGGGCTGGAGCTACAGGTCCAGCACCAACCCCCTGTCAGTAGAGGGAAGGCTGGAGCTACAGGTCCAGGGCCAACCCTCTGCCAGGAAAGGGGGCTGGAGCTACAGGTCCAGAACCAACCCCCTGCCAGTTGAGGAGGGCTGGAGCTACAGGTCCAGCGCCAACCCCTGCTAGTAGAGGTGGGCAGGAGCTACAGGTCCAGCACCAACCCCCTGCCAGTAGAGGGGGGCAGGAGCTACAGGTCCAGCACCAACCCCCTGCAAGTAGAGGGGGGGCTGGAGCTACACGTCAAGCACCAACCCCCTCCAAGTAGAGGGGGGGGGGGGGGGGGGGCTGGAGATACAGGTCCAGCACTTACCCCCTGCCAGTAGAGGGGGGCTGGAGCTACAGGTCCAGCACCTACCCCCTGCCAGGAAAGGGGGGATGGAGCTACAGGTCCAGCACCAACCCACTGCCAGTAAAGGGGGGCTGGAGCTACAGGTCCAGCACCAACCCCCTGCCAGTAGAGGGGGGGGGGCTGGAGCTACAGGTACAACTCCAACCCCCTGCCAGTAGAGGGGGGCTGGAGCTACTGGTCCAGCACCAACTCCCCCTGCCAGTAGGGGGGAGGGGGCTGGAGCTACTGGTCCAGCACCAACTCCCCCTGCCAGTAGAGGGGGGCTGGAGCTACAGGTCCAGCAGCATCCCCTGCCAGTAGAGAGGGGGCTGAAGCAACAGGTCCAGCACCAACCCCCTGCCAGTAGAGGGGGGCTGGAGCTACAGGTCCAGCACCAACTCCTCCTGCCAGTAGAGTTGGGCTGGAGCAACAGGTCCAGCACCAACCCCCGGCCAGTAGAGGGGGACTGGAGCTACAGGTGCAGCACCAACCCCCTGCCAGTAGAGGGTGGCTGGAACTACAGGTCCAGCACCCACCCCTTGCCAGTAGTGTGGGGCTGGAGCTACAGGTCCAGCACCAACCCTCTGCCAATAGAGCAGGGCTGGAGCTACAAGTCCAACACCAACCCCCTGCCAGTAGAGGGGGCTAGAGCTACAGGTCCAGCACCAACCCTCTGCCAGTAGAGGGGGCTGGAGCTACAGATCCTGCACCAACCCCCTGCCAGTAGAGGGGGCTAGAGCTACAGGTCCAGCACCAACCCCCTGCCAGTAGAGGGGGCTGGAGCTACAGATCCAGCACCAACCCCCAGCCAGTAGAGGGGGGGGGGCTGGAGCTACAGGTCCAGCACCAACCCCCTGACAGTAGAGGGGGGGCTGGTGCTACACGTCAAGCACCAACCCCCTCCCAGTAGAGGTGGGGTGGAGCTACAGGTCCAGCACCAACCCCCTGCCAGTAGAGGGGGGGCTGGAGCTACACGTCAAGCACCAACCCCCTCACAGTAGAGGGGGGGGGGTTGGAGCTACAGGTCCAGCACCAACCCCCTGCCAGTAGAGGGGGGGCTGGAGCTACAGGTCCAGCACCAACCCCCTGCCAGTAGAGGTGGGGTGGAGCTACACGTCAAGCACCAACCCCCTGCCAGTAGAGGGGGGGGGCTGGAGCTACAGATCCAGCACCAACCCCCTGCCAGTAGAGGGGGGGGGCTGGAGCTACTGGTCCAGCACCAACCCCCTGCCAGTAGAGGGAGGCTGGAGCTACAGGTCCAGCACCAAACCCCTGCCAGTAGTGGAGGGCTGGAGCTTCAGGTCCAGCACCAACCCGCTGCCAGTAGAGGGGGGCTGGAGCTACAGGTCCAGCACCAAACCCCTGCCAGTAGAGGGAGCTGGAGCTACAGGTCCAGCACCAACCTCCTGGCAGTAGAGGGGGCTGGAGCTACAGGTCCAGCACCAACCCCCTGCCAGTAGAGGAGGGCTGGAGCTACAGGTCCAGCGCCAAACCCAAGCCAGTAGAGGAGTGCTTGAGCTACAGGTCCAGCACCACCCCATCTGCCAGTAGAGGGGGGCTGGAGCTACAGGTCCAGCACCAACCACCTGCCAATAGAGGGAAGGCTGGAGCTACAGGTCCAGGGCCAACCCCTTGCCAGTAGAGGGGGCTGGAGCTACAGGTCCAGCACCAACCCCCTGCCAGTAGAGGGAAGGCTGGAGCTACAGGTCCAGGGCCAACCCTCTGCCAGTAAAGGGGGCTGGAGCTACAGGTCCAGAACCAACCCCCTGCCAGTTGAGGAGGGCTGGAGCTACAGGTCCAGCGCCAACCCCCTGCCAGTAGAGGTGGGCAGGAGCTACAGTTCCAGCACCTACCCCCCCCAGTAGAGTGGGGGCTGGAGCTATAGGTCCAGCACCATCCCTCTTCCAGTAGAGGTGGGCTGGAGCTACAGGTCCAGCAACAACCCCCTGCCAGTAGAGGGGGGGCTGGAGCTACAGGTCCAGCACCAACCCCCTGCCAGTAGAGGTGGGGTGGAGCTACACGTCAAGCACCAACCCCCTCCCAGTAGAGGGGGGGGGGGGCTGGAGCTACAGATCCAGCACCAACCCCCTGCCAGTAGAGGGAGGCTGGAGCTACAGGTCCAGCATGAACCCTCTGCCAGTAGAGGGGGGCTGGAGCTACTGGTCCAGTACTAACCCCCTGCCAGTAGAGGGGGGCTGGAGCTACAGGTCCAGCACCAACCCTCTTCCAGTAGAAGGGGGCTGGAGCTACAGGTCCAGCACATACCCCATGCCAGTAGAGAGGGTTTGGAACTACTAGTCCTGCACCAACCCCTGCCAGTAGAGGAGGGCTGGAGCTACAGGTCCAGCACCAACCGTCTCCCAGTAGAGGGGGGCTGGAGCTACAGGTCCAGCACCAAACCCCTGCCAGTAGAGGAGGGCTGGAGCTTCAGGTCCAGCACCAACCCGCTGCCAGTAGAGGGGGGCTGGAGCTACAGGTCCAGCACCAAACCCCTGCCAGTAGAGGGAGCTGGAGCTACAGGTCCAGCACCAACTTCCTGGCAGTAGAGGGGGCTGGAGCTACAGGTCCAGCACCAACCCCCTGCCAGTAGAGGAGGGCTGGAGCTACAGGTCCAGCGCCAAACCCAAGCCAGTAGAGGAGTGCTTGAGCTACAGGTCCAGCACCACCCCATCTGCCAGTAGAGGGGGGGCTGGAGCTGCAGGTCCAGCACCAACCACCTGCCAATTGAGGGAAGGCTGGAGCTATAGGTCCAGGGCCAACCCCTTGCCAGTAGAGGGGGCTGGAGCTACAGGTCCAGCACCAACCCCCTGTCAGTAGAGGGAAGGCTGGAGCTACAGGTCCAGGGCCAACCCTCTGCCAGTAAAGGGGGCTGGAGCTACAGGTCCAGAACCAACCCCCTGCCAGTTGAGGAGGGCTGGAGCTACAGGTCCAGCGCCAGCCCCTGCCAGTAGAGGTGGGCAGGAGCTACAGGTCCAGCACCATCCCCCTGCCAGTAGAGGGGGGCAGGAGCTACAGGTCCAGCACCAACCCCCTGCAAGTAGAGGGGGGGGGCAGGAGCTACACGTCAAGCACCAACCCCCTCCAAGTAGAGGGGGGGCTGGAGATACAGGTCCAGCACTTACCCCCTGCCAGTAGAGGGGGGCTGGAGCTACAGGTCCAGCACCTACCCCCTGCCAGGAAAGGGGGGATGGAGCTACAGGTCCAGCACCAACCCACTGCCAGTAAAGGGGGGCTGGAGCTACAGGTCCAGCACCAACCCCCTGCCAGTAGAGGGGGAGGGCTGGAGCTACAGGTACAACTCCAACCCCTTGCCAGTAGAGGGGGGCTGGAGCTACTGGTCCAGCACCTACCCCCTGCCAGTAGAGGGGGGCTTGAGCTACAGGTCCAGCACCTACCCCCTGCCAGTAAAGGGGGGCTGGAGCTACAGGTACAACTCCAACCCCCTGCCAGTAGAGGAGGGGCTGGAGCTACAGGTCCAGCACCAACCCCCTGCCAGTAGAGGGGGGCTGGAGCTACTGGTCCAGCACCAACCCCCTGCCAGTAGGGGGGGGGGGCTGGAGCTACAAGTCCAGCACGAACCCCCTGCCAGTAGAGGGGGACATGGAGCTACAGGTCCAGTACCAACCCCCTGCCAGAGGAGGGTCCCGGAGCTACAGGTCCAGCACCAACCACTTGCCAGTAGAGAGGGGCTGGAGCTACAGGTCCAGCACCAACCCCCTGCCAGTAGAGGGGGGCTGGAGCTACTGGTCCAGCACCAACCCCCTGCCAGTAGAGGGAGGCTGGAGCTACAGGTCCAGCACGAACCCCCTGCTAGTAGAGGGGGGCTGGAGCTACTGGTCCAGTACTAACCCCCTGCCAGTAGAGGGGGGCTGGAGCTACTGGTCCAGCACCAACCCCCTGCCAGTAGAGGGAGGCTGGAGCTACAGGTCCAGCACCAAACCCCTGCCAGTAGTGGAGGGCTGGAGCTTCAGGTCCAGCACCAACCCGCTGCCAGTAGAGGGGGGCTGGAGCTACAGGTCCAGCACCAAACCCCTGCCAGTAGAGGGAGCTGGAGCTACAGGTCCAGCACCAACCTCCTGGCAGTAGAGGGGGCTGGAGCTACAGGTCCAGCACCAACCCCCTGCCAGTAGAGGAGGGCTGGAGCTACAGGTCCAGCGCCAAACCCAAGCCAGTAGAGGAGTGCTTGAGCTACAGGTCCAGCACCACCCCATCTGCCAGTAGAGGGGGGCTGGAGCTACAGGTCCAGCACCAACCACCTGCCAATAGAGGGAAGGCTGGAGCTACAGGTCCAGGGCCAACCCCTTGCCAGTAGAGGGGGCTGGAGCTACAGGTCCAGCACCAACCCCCTGCCAGTAGAGGGAAGGCTGGAGCTACAGGTCCAGGGCCAACCCTCTGCCAGTAAAGGGGGCTGGAGCTACAGGTCCAGAACCAACCCCCTGCCAGTTGAGGAGGGCTGGAGCTACAGGTCCAGCGCCAACCCCCTGCCAGTAGAGGTGGGCAGGAGCTACAGTTCCAGCACCTACCCCCCCCAGTAGAGTGGGGTCTGGAGCTATAGGTCCAGCACCATCCCTCTTCCAGTAGAGGTGGGCTGGAGCTACAGGTCCAGCAACAACCCCCTGCCAGTAGAGGGGGGGCTGGAGCTACAGGTCCAGCACCAACCCCCTGCCAGTAGAGGTGGGGTGGAGCTACACGTCAAGCACCAACCCCCTCCCAGTAGAGGGGGGGGGGGGCTGGAGCTACAGATCCAGCACCAACCCCCTGCCAGTAGAGGGAGGCTGGAGCTACAGGTCCAGCATGAACCCTCTGCCAGTAGAGGGGGGCTGGAGCTACTGGTCCAGTACTAACCCCCTGCCAGTAGAGGGGGGCTGGAGCTACAGGTCCAGCACCAACCCTCTTCCAGTAGAAGGGGGCTGGAGCTACAGGTCCAGCACATACCCCATGCCAGTAGAGAGGGTTTGGAACTACTAGTCCTGCACCAACCCCTGCCAGTAGAGGAGGGCTGGAGCTACAGGTCCAGCACCAACCGTCTCCCAGTAGAGGGGGGCTGGAGCTACAGGTCCAGCACCAAACCCCTGCCAGTAGAGGAGGGCTGGAGCTTCAGGTCCAGCACCAACCCGCTGCCAGTAGAGGGGGGCTGGAGCTACAGGTCCAGCACCAAACCCCTGCCAGTAGAGGGAGCTGGAGCTACAGGTCCAGCACCAACTTCCTGGCAGTAGAGGGGGCTGGAGCTACAGGTCCAGCACCAACCCCCTGCCAGTAGAGGAGGGCTGGAGCTACAGGTCCAGCGCCAAACCCAAGCCAGTAGAGGAGTGCTTGAGCTACAGGTCCAGCACCACCCCATCTGCCAGTAGAGGGGGGGCTGGAGCTGCAGGTCCAGCACCAACCACCTGCCAATTGAGGGAAGGCTGGAGCTATAGGTCCAGGGCCAACCCCTTGCCAGTAGAGGGGGCTGGAGCTACAGGTCCAGCACCAACCCCCTGTCAGTAGAGGGAAGGCTGGAGCTACAGGTCCAGGGCCAACCCTCTGCCAGTAAAGGGGGCTGGAGCTACAGGTCCAGAACCAACCCCCTGCCAGTTGAGGAGGGCTGGAGCTACAGGTCCAGCGCCAGCCCCTGCCAGTAGAGGTGGGCAGGAGCTACAGGTCCAGCACCATCCCCCTGCCAGTAGAGGGGGGCAGGAGCTACAGGTCCAGCACCAACCCCCTGCAAGTAGAGGGGGGGGGGCAGGAGCTACACGTCAAGCACCAACCCCCTCCAAGTAGAGGGGGGGCTGGAGATACAGGTCCAGCACTTACCCCCTGCCAGTAGAGGGGGGCTGGAGCTACAGGTCCAGCACCTACCCCCTGCCAGGAAAGGGGGGATGGAGCTACAGGTCCAGCACCAACCCACTGCCAGTAAAGGGGGGCTGGAGCTACAGGTCCAGCACCAACCCCCTGCCAGTAGAGGGGGAGGGCTGGAGCTACAGGTACAACTCCAACCCCTTGCCAGTAGAGGGGGGCTGGAGCTACTGGTCCAGCACCTACCCCCTGCCAGTAGAGGGGGGCTTGAGCTACAGGTCCAGCACCTACCCCCTGCCAGTAAAGGGGGGCTGGAGCTACAGGTACAACTCCAACCCCCTGCCAGTAGAGGAGGGGCTGGAGCTACAGGTCCAGCACCAACCCCCTGCCAGTAGAGGGGGGCTGGAGCTACTGGTCCAGCACCAACCCCCTGCCAGTAGGGGGGGGGGGCTGGAGCTACAAGTCCAGCACGAACCCCCTGCCAGTAGAGGGGGACATGGAGCTACAGGTCCAGTACCAACCCCCTGCCAGAGGAGGGTCCCGGAGCTACAGGTCCAGCACCAACCACTTGCCAGTAGAGAGGGGCTGGAGCTACAGGTCCAGCACCAACCCCCTGCCAGTAGAGGGGGGCTGGAGCTACTGGTCCAGCACCAACCCCCTGCCAGTAGAGGGAGGCTGGAGCTACAGGTCCAGCACGAACCCCCTGCTAGTAGAGGGGGGCTGGAGCTACTGGTCCAGTACTAACCCCCTGCCAGTAGAGGGGGGCTGGAGCTACAGGTCCAGCACCAAACCTCTTCCAGTAGATGGGGGCTGGAGCTACAGGTCCAGCACATACCCCATGCCAGTAGAGAGGGGTTGGAACTACTAGTCCTGCACCAACCCCTGCCAGTAGAGGAGGGCTGGAGCTACAGGTCCAGCACCAACCGTCTGCCAGTAGAGGGGGGCTGGAGCTACAGGTCCAGCACCAAACCCCTGCCAGTAGAGGAGGGCTGGAGCTTCAGGTCCAGCACCAACCCGCTGCCAGTAGAGGGGGGCTGGAGCTACAGGTCCAGCACCAAACCCCTGGCAGTAGACGGAGCTGGAGCTACAGGTCCAGCACCAACCTCCTGGCAGTAGAGGGGGCTGGAGCTACAGGTCCAGCACCAACCCCCTGCCAGTAGAGGAGGGCTGGAGCTACAGGTCCAGCGCCAACCCCAAGACAGTAGAGGGGGGCTTGAGCTACAGGTCCAGCACCACCCCTCTGCCAGTAGAGGGGGGGGCTGGAGCTACAGGTCCAGCACCAACCACCTGCCAATAGAGGGAAGGCTGGAGCTACAGGTCCAGGGCCAACCCCTTGCCGGTAGAGGGGGCTGGAGCTGCAGGTCCAGCACCAACCCCCTGCCAGTAGAGGGAAGGCTGGAGCTACAGGTCCAGGGCCAACCCTCTGCCAGTAAAGGGGGCTGGAGCTACAGGTCCAGCGCCAACCCCCTGCCAGTAGAGGTGGGCAGGAGCTACAGGTCCAGCACCAACCCCCAGCCAGTAGAGGGGGGCTGGAGCTACAGGTCCAGCACCAACCCCCTGCCAGTAGAGGGGGGGCTGGAGCTACACATCAAGCACTAACCCCCTCCTAGTAGAGGGGGGCTGGAGATACAGGTCCAGCACCTACCCCCTGCCAGTAAAGGGGGGCTGGAGCTACAGGTCCAGCACCAACCCCCTGCCAGTAGAGGGGGAGGGCTGGAGCTACAGGTACAACTCCAACCCCCTGCCAGTAGAGGGGGGCTGGAGCTACTGGTCCAGCACCTACCCCCTGCCAGTAGAGGGGGGCTGGAGCTACAGGTCCAGCACCTACCCCCTGCCAGTAAAGGGGGGCTGGAGCTACAGGTACAACTCCAACCCCCTGCCAGTAGAGGAGGGGCTGGAGCTACAGGTCCAGCACCAACCCCCTGACAGTAGAGGGGGGCTGGAGCTACTGGTCCAGCACCAACCCCCTGCCAGTAGGGGGGGCTGGAGCTACAAGTCCAGAACTAACGCCCTGCCAGTAGAGGGGGACATGGAGCTACAGGTCCAGTACCAACCCCCTGCCAGAGGAGGGTCCTGGAGCTACAGGTCTAGCACCAACCCCTTGCCAGTAGAGAGGGGCTCGAGCTACAGGTCCAGCACCAACCCCTTGCCAGTAGACAGGCGCTGGAGCTACAGGTCCAGCACCAACCCCCTGCCAGTAGAGGGGGGGGGGGGGCTGGAGCTACAGGTCCAGCACCATCCCCCTGTCAGTAGAGTGGGGCTGGAGCTACAGGTCCAGCACCAATCCCCTGCCAGTAGAGGGGGGGGGGCTGGAGCTACAGATCCAGCACCAACCCCCTGCCAGTAGAGGGGGGGGGGCTGGAGCTACAGGTCCAGCACCAACCCCCTGCCAGTAGAGGGGGGGGGCTGGAGCTACTGGTCCTGCACCGACCTCCTGCCAGTAGAGGGGGGGGCTGGAGCTACAGTTGCAGCACCAACCCCCTGAAAGTAGAGGGGGGCTGGAACTACAAGTCCAGCACCCACCCCTTGCCAGTAGTGTGGGGCTGGAGCTACAGGTCCAGCACCAACCCCCTGCCAATAGAGCAGGGCTGGAGCTACAAGTCCAACACCAACCCCCTGCCAGTACAGGGGGCTAGAGCTACATGTCCAGCACCAACCCCCTGCCAGTAGAGGGGGCTGGAGCTACAGATCCTGCACCAACCCCCTGCCAGTAGAGGGGGCTAGAGCTACAGGTCCAGCTCCAATCCCCAGCTAGTAGAGGGGGGCAGGAGATACAGGTGCAGCACCTACCCCCTGCCAGTAAAGGGGGGCTGGAGCTACAGGTCCAGCACCTACCTCCTGCCAGTAGAGGGGGGCTGGAGCTATAGGTCCAGCACCAACCCTCTTCCAGTAGAGGTGGGCTGGAGCTACAGGTCCAGCACCAACCCCCTGCCAGTAGGGGGGGGCTGGAGCTACAAGTCCAGAACTAACGCCCTGCCAGTAGAGGGGGGACATGGAGCTACAAGGTCCAGTACCAACCCCCTGCCAGAGGAGGGTCCTGGAGCTACAGGTCTAGCACCAACCCCTTGCCAGTAGAGAGGGGCTGGAGCTACAGGTCCAGCACCAACCCCCTGCCAGTAGAGGGGGGGGGCTGGAGCTACAGGTCCAGCACCATCCCCCTGTCAGTAGAGTGGGGCTGGAGCTACAGATCCAGCACCAACCCCCTGACAGTAGAAGGGGGGGGGGGCTGGAGCTACAGGTCCAGCACCAACCCCCTGCCAGTAGAGGGGGGGCTGGAGCTACTGGTCCTGCACCGACCCCCTGCCAGTAAAGGGGGGGCTGGAGCTACAGTTGCAGCACCAACCCCCGGCCAGTAGAGGGGGACTGGAGCTACAGATGCAGCACCAACCCCCTGCCAGTAGAGAGGGGGCTGGAACTACAGGTCCAGCACGCACCCCTTGCCAGTAGTGTGGGGCTGGAGCTACAGGTCCAGCACCAACCCCCTGCCAATAGAGCAGGGCTGGAGCTACAAGTCCAACACCAACCCCCTGCCAGTAGAGGGGGCTAGAGCTACAGGTCCAGCACCAACCCACTGCCAGTAGAGGGGGCTGGAGCTACAGATCCTGCACCAACCCCCTGCCAGTAGATGGGGCTAGAGCTACAGGTCCAGCACCAACCCCCTGCCAGTAGAGGGGGCTGGAGCTACAGATCCAGCACCAACCCCCAGCCAGTAGAGGGGGGGCTGGAGCTACAGGTCCAGCACCAACCCCCTGCCAGTAGAGGGGGGGCTGGAGCTACAGGTCCAGCACCAACCCCCTGCCAGTAGAGGTGGGGTGGAGCTACACGTCAAGCACCAACCCCCTCCCAGTAGAAGGGGGGGGGGGGGCTGGAGCTACAGATCCAGCACCAACCCCCTGCCAGTAGAGGGGGGGGGGGCTGGGGTTACTGGTCCAGCACCAACCCCCTGCCAGTAGAGGGAGGCTGGAGCTACAGGTCCAGCACGAACCCCCTGCCAGTAGAGGGGGGGGGGGCTGGAGATACAGGTCCAGCACTTACCCCCTGCCAGTAGAGGGGGGCTGGAGCTACAGGTCCAGCACCAACCCCCTGCCAGTAGAGGGGGGGGGGCTGGAGATACAGGTCCAGCACTTACCCCTGCCAGTAGAGGGGGGCTGGAGCTACAGGTCCAGCACCTACCCCCTGCCAGTAAAGGGGGGATGGAGCTACAGGTCCAGCACCAACCCACTGCTAGTAAAGGGGGGCTGGAGCTACAGGTCCAGCACCAACCCCCTGCCAGTAGAGGGGGAGGGCTGGAGCTACAGGTACAACTCCAACCCCCTGCCAGTAGAGGGGGGCTGGAGCTACTGGTCCAGCACCTACCCCCTGCCAGTAGAGGGGGGCTGGAGCTACAGGTCCAGCACCTACCCCCTGCCAGTAAAGGGGGGCTGGAGCTACAGGTACAACTCCAACCCCCTGCCAGTAGAGGAGGGGCTGGAGCTACAGGTCCAGCACCAACCCCCTGCCAGTAGAGGGGGGCTGGAGCTACTGGTCCAGCACCAACCCCCTGCCAGTAGGGGGGGGGGGCTGGAGCTACAAGTCCAGAACTAACGCCTTGCCAGTAGAGAGGGACTGGAGCTACAGGTCCAGCCCCCCCCCTCCCAGTAGAGGGGCGGGCGGCTGGAGCTACAGATCCAGCACCAACCCCCTGCCAGTAGAGGGAGGCTGGAGCTACAGGTCCAGCACGAACCCCCTGCCAGTAGAGGGGGGCTGGAGCTACTGGTCCAGTACTAACCCCCTGCCAGTAGAGGGGGGCTGGAGCTACAGGTCCAGCACCAACCCTCTTCCAGTAGAGGGGGGGCTGGAGCTACAGGTCCAGCACATACCCCATGCCAGTAGAGAGGGGTTGGAACTACTAGTCCTGCACCAACCCCTGCCAGTAGAGGAGGGCTGGAGCTACAGGTCCAGCACCAACCGTCTGCCAGTAGAGGGGGGCTGGAGCTACAGGTCCAGTACCAAACCCCTGCCAGTAGAGGAGGGCTGGAGCTTCAGGTCCAGCACCAACCCGCTGCCAGTAGAGGGGGGCTGGAGCTACAGGTCCAGCACCAAACCCCTGCCAGTAGAGGGAGCTGGAGCTACAGGTCCAGCACCAAACCCCTGCCAGTAGAGGGGGCTGGAGCTACAGGTCCAGCACCAACCCCCTGCCAGTAGAGGAGGGCTGGAGCTACAGGTCCAGTGCCAACCCCAAGCCAGTAGAGGAGGGCTTGAGCTACAGGTCCAGCACCACCCCTCTGCCAGTAGAGGGGGGGCTGGAGCTACAGGTCCAGCACTAACCACCTGCCAATAGAGGGAAGGCTGGAGCTACAGGTCCAGGGCCAACCCCTTGCCAGTAGAGGGGGCTGGAGCTACAGGTCCAGCACCAACCCCCTGCCAGTAGAGGGAAGGCTGGAGCTACAGGTCCAGGGCCAACCCTCTGCCAGGAAAGGGGGCTGGAGCTACAGGTCCAGAACCAACCCCCTGCCAGTTGAGGAGGGCTGGAGCTACAGGTCCAGCGCCAACCCCCTGCCAGTAGAGGTGGGCAGGAGCTACAGGTCCAGCACCAACCCCCAGCCAGTAGAGGGGGGCTGGAGCTACAGGTCCAGCACCAACCCCCTGCCAGTAGAGGGGGGGCTGGAGCTACACGTCAAGCACCAACCCCCTTCCAGTAGAGGGGGGGCTGGAGATACAGGCCCAGCACGTACCCCCTGCCAGTAGAGGGGGGCTGGAGCTACAGGTCCAGCACCAACCCTCTTCCAGTAGAGGTGGGCTGGAGCTACAGGTCCAGCACCAACCCCCTGCCAGTAGAGGGGGGCTGGAGCTACAGGTCCAGCACCAACCCCCTGCCAGTAGAGGTGGTGTGGAGCTACACGTCAAGCACCAACCCTCTGCCAGTAGAGGTGGGGGGCAAGAGATACAGGTGCAGCACCTACCCCCTGCCAGTAAAGGGGGGCTGGAGCTACAGGTCCAGCACCTACCCCCTGCCAGTAGAGGTGGGCTGGAGCTACAGGTCCAGCACCAACCCCCTGCCAGTAGAGGGGGCTAGAGCTACAGATCCAGCACCTACCCCCTGCCAGTAGAGGGGGGCTGGAGCTACAGGTCCAGCACCAACCCCCTGCCAGTAGAGGGGGGCTGGAGCTACTGGTCCAGCACCAACCCCCTGCCAGTAGGTGTGGGCTGGAGCTACAAGTCCAGAACTAACGCCCTGCCAGTAGAGGGGGACATGGAGCTACAGGTCCAGTACCAACCCCCTGCCAGAGGAGGGTCCTGGAGCTACAGGTCTAGCACCAACCCCTTGCCAGTAGAGAGGGGCTGGAGCTACAGGTCCAGCACCAACCCCCCTACCAGTAGAGGGGGGGGGGCTGGAGCTACAGGTCCAGCACCATCCCCCTGTCAGTAGAGTGGGGCTGGAGCTACAGGTCCAGCACCAACCCCCTGCCAGTAGAGAGGGGGCTGGAGCTACTGGTCCTGCACCGACCCCCTGCCAGTAGAGGGGGGGGGCTGGAGCTACAGTTGCAGCACCAACCCCCTGCCAGTAGAGGGGGGCTGGAACTACAGGTCCAGCACCCACCCCTTGCCAGTAGTGTGGGGCTGGAGCTACAGGTCCAGCACCAACCCCCTGCCAATGGAGCAGGGCTGGAGCTACAAGTCCAACACCAACCCCCAGCCAGTAGAGGGGGCTAGAGCTACAGGTCCAGCACCAACCCCCTACCAGTAGAGGGGGCTGGAGCTACAGATCCTGCACCAACCCCCTGCCAGTAGAGGGGGCTAGAGCTACAGGTCCAGCTCCAACCCCCAGCCAGTAGAGGGGGGCTGGAGCTACAGGTCCAGCACCAACCCCCTCCCAGTAGAGGGGGGGGGGCAGGAGATACAGGTGCAGCACCTACCCCCTGCCAGTAAAGGGGGGCTGGAGCTACAGGTCCAGCACCTACCCCCTGCCAGTAGAGGGGGGCTGGAGCTATAGGTCCAGCACCAACCCTCTTCCAGTAGAGGTGGGCTGGAGCTACAGGTCCAGCACCAACCCCCTGCCAGTAAAGGGGGGGCTGGAGCTACAGGTCCAGCACCAACCCCCTGCCAGTAGAGGGGGGCTGAAGCTACAAATCCAGCACCAACCCTCTGCCAGTAGAGGGGGGCTGAAGGTACAGGTCAAGCAGCTACCCCCTGCCAGTAGAGGGGGGCTGGAGCTACAGGTCCAGCACCAAACCCCTGCCAGTAGAAGGGGGCTGGAGCAACAGGTCCAGCACCAACCCCCTGCCAGTAGAAGGGGGCTGGAGCAACAGGTCCAGCACCAACCCGCTGCCAGTAGAGGGGGGCTGGAGCTACAGGTCCAGCACCAAACCTCGGCCAGTAGAAGGGGTCTGGAGCAACAGGTCCAGCACCAACCCCCTGCCAGTAGAGGAGGGCTGGAGCTACAGGTCCAGCGCCAACCCCAAGCCAGTAGAGGGGGGCTTGAGCTACAGGTCCAGCACCACCCCTCTGCCAGTAGAGGGGGGGCTGGAGCTACAGGTACAGCACCAACCACCTGCCAATAGAGGGAAGGCTGGTGCTACAGGTCCAGGGCCAACCCCCTGCCAGTAGAGGGAGCTGGAGCTACAGGTCCAGCACCAACCCCCTGCCAGTAGAGGGAAGGCTGGAGCTACAGGTCCAGCACCAACCCCCTGCCAGTAGAGGGAAGGCTGGAGCTACAGGTCCAGGGCCAACCCCCTGCCAGTAAAGGGGGCTGGAGTTACAGGTCCAGAACCAACCCCGTGCCAGTTGAGGAGGGCTGGAGCTACAGGTCCAGCGCCAACCCCCTGCCAGTAGAGGTGGCCAGGAGCTACAGGTCCAGCACCAACCCCCAGCCAGTAGAGGGGAGGCTGGAGCTACAGGTCCAGCACCAACCCCCTGCCAGTAGAGGGGGGGCTGGAGCTACACGTCAAGCACCAACCCCCTGCCAGTAGAGAGGGGGGGGGCTGGAGCTACAGGTCCAGCACCAACCCCTTGCCAGTAGTGGGGGGGGGGCTGGAGCTATAGGTCGAGCATCAACCCTGTGCCAGGAGAGGAGGGCTGGAGCTACAGGTCCAGCTTCAACCCCCTGTTAGTAGAGGGGGGCTGGATCTACAGGTCCAGCACCAACCTCCTGCCAGTAGAGGGGGGCTGGAGCTACAGGTCCAGCACCAACCCCCTGCCTGTAGAGGGTGCTGGAGCTACAGATTCAGGGCCAACCCCCTGCCAATAGAGGGGAGCTAGAGCTACAGGTCCAGCACCAACCCCCTGCTAGTAGAGGGGTAGGTGGAGCTACAGGTGAAGCACCAAATCCCTGCCAGTAGAGTGGGAAGGAACTGAAGGTTCAGCACCAACCCCCTGCCAGAAGAGGGAGGGGGGGCTGGAGCTACAGGTCCATCATCAATCCCCTGCTAGTAGGAAGGGGCTTGAGCTATAGGTTCAGCAGCAACCCCTTGCCACTAAAGGGGGCTGGAGCTACAGATCCAGGGCCAACCCCCTGCCAGTAGAGGAGTGCTTTAGCTACAGATGCAGGACCACCCCCCCCCCTCCCCTGCCAGTAGAGGAGGGCTGGAGCTAAAGCAATAGCACCAACCTCCTGCCAGTAGAGGGGGGGCTGGAGCTACAGGTCCAGCACCAATCCCGTGCCAGTAGAGGAGGGCTGGAGCTACAGGTCCACCTCCAATCCCCTGCCAATAGAGGGGGGGGGGCTGGAGCTACAGGTCCAGCATCAACCCCTCCCCCTGCTAGTAGAGGGGGGCTGGAGCTTCAGGTCCAGCACCAACCCCCTGCCAGTAGAAAGGGGCTGGAGCTACAGGTCCAGCACCAATCCCCTGCCAATAGAGGGGGGGGGGGCTGGAGCTACAGGTCCAGCACCAACCCCCCCCCCCATCCTGCCAGTAGAGGGGGCTGGAGCTACAGATCCCACACCAACCCCCTGCCAGTAGAGGGGTCTGGAGCTACAAGTCCAACACCAACCCCCTGCCAGTAGAGGGGGGGGGCTGGAGCTACAGGTGCAGCACCAACCCCCTGCCAGTAGAGGGGGGCTGGAACTACAGGTCCAGCACCCACTCCTTGCCAGTAGTGTGGGGCTGGAGCTACAGGTCCAACACCAACCCCCTGCCAGTAGAGGGGGCTAGAGCTACAGGTCCAGCACCAACCCCCTGCCAGTAAAGGGGGCTGGAGCTACAGATCCTGCACCAACCCCCAGCCAGTAGAGCGGGACTGGAGCTACAGGTCCAGCACCAACCCCCTGAGAGTAGAGGGGGGGGGGGCTGGAGCTACACGTCAAGCACCAACCCCCTGCCAGTAGAGGGGGGCTGGAGCTACAGGTCCGGCACCAACCCTCTTCCAGTAGAGGGGGGCTGGAGCTACAGGTCCAACACCTACCCCCTGCCAGTAGAGGGGGGCTGGAGTTACAGGTTCAGGACCAACCCCACCCTGCCCGTAGAGGGGGCTGCAGCTACAGGTCCAGCACCAACACCCTGCCAGTAGAGGGGGGGCTAGAGCTACCGGTCCAGCATCAACCCCCTGCCAGTAGAGAGGGCTGGAGCTACAGATTCAGGGCCAACCCCCTGCCAGTAGAGTGTGGCTGGAGCTACAAGTCTAGCACCAACCCGCTGCCAGTAGAGGGGGGCTGGAGTTACAGGTCCAGGACCAACCCCACCCTGCCCGAAGAGGGGGCTGCAGCTACAGGTCAAGCACCAACCCCAGCCAGTAGAGGAGGGCTAGAGCTACAGGTCAAGCACCAACCCCCTGCCAGTAGAGGAGGGCTGGAGCTACAGGTCAAGCACCAACCCCCTGCCAGTAGAGGAGGGCTGGAGCTACAGGTCCAGCACCAACCTCCTGCCAGTAGAGGAGGGCTGGAGCTACAGGTCAAGCACCAACCCCCTGCCAGTAGAGGAGGGCTGGAGCTACAGGTCCATTACCAACTCCCTTCTAGTAGAGGGGGGCTGGAGCTACAGGTCCAGCAACAACCCCCTGCCAGTAGAGGGGGGCTGGAGCTACAGGTCCAGCATCAACTCCCTGCCATTAGAGGTAGCCTGGAGCTACAGGTCCAGCACCAACCCCCTACCTGTAGAGGGTGCTGGAGCTACAGATTCAGGGCCAACACCCTGCCAATAGAGGGGAGCTAGAGCTACAGGTCCAGCACCAACCCCCTGCTAGTAGAGGGGTAGGTGGAGCTACAGGTGAAGCACCAAATCCCTGCCAGTAGAGTGGGAAGGAACTGAAGGTTCAGCACCAACCCCCTGCCAGAAGAGGGAGGGGGGGCTGGAGCTACAGGTCCATCATCAATCCCCTGCTAGTAGGAAGGGGCTTGAGCTATAGGTTCAGCAGCAACCCCCTGATACTAAAGGGGGCTGGAGCTACAGATCCAGGGCCAACCCCCTGCCAGTAGAGGAGTGCTTTAGCTACAGAAGCAGGACCACCCCCCCCCTCCCCTGCCAGTAGAGGAGGGCTGGAGCTAAAGCTATAGCACCAACCTCCTGCCAGTAGAGGGGGGGCTGGAGCTACAGGTCCAGCACCAATCCCGTGCCAGTAGAGGAGGGCTGGAGCTACAGGTCCACCTCCAATCCCCTGCCAATAGAGGGGGGGGGGGCTGGAGCTACAGGTCCAGCATCAACCCCTCCCCCTGCTAGTAGAGGGGGGCTGGAGCTTCAGGTCCAGCACCAACCCCCTGCCAGTAGAAAGGGGCTGGAGCTACAGGTCCAGCACCAATCCCCTGCCAATAGAGGGGGGGGGGCTGGAGCTACAGGTCCAGCACCAACGCCCCCCCCCCCCATCCTGCCAGTAGAGGGGGCTGGAGCTACAGATCCCACACCAACCCCCTGCCAGTAGAGGGGTCTGGAGCTACAAGTCCAACACCAACCCCCTGCCAGTAGAGGGGGGCTGGAACTACAGGTCCAGCACCCACTCCTTGCCAGTAGTGTGGGGCTGGAGCTACAGGTCCAACACCAACCCCCTGCCAGTAGAGGGGGCTAGAGCTACAGGTCCAGCACCAACCCCCTGCCAGTAAAGGGGGCTGGAGCTACAGATCCTGCACCAACCCCCAGCCAGTAGAGCGGGACTGGAGCTACAGGTCCAGCACCAACCCCCTGAGAGTAGAGGGGGGGGGGGCTGGAGCTACACGTCAAGCACCAACCCCCTGCCAGTAGAGGGGGGCTGGAGCTACAGGTCCGGCACCAACCCTCTTCCAGTAGAGGGGGGATGGAGCTACAGGTCCAGCACCTACCCCCTGTCAGTAGAGGGGGGTTGGAACTACTAGTCCTGCACCAACCCCTGCCAGTAGAGGGGACTGGAGCTACAGGTCCAGCACCAACCCCCTGCCAGTAGAGGGGGGCTGGAGTTACAGGTTCAGGACCAACCCCACCCTGCCCGTAGAGGTGGCTGCAGCTACAGGTCCAGCACCAACACCCTGCCAGTAGAGGGGGGGCTAGAGCTACCGGTCCAGCATCAACCCCCTGCCAGTAGAGAGGGCTGGAGCTACAGATTCAGGGCCAACCCCCTGCCAGTAGAGTGTGGCTGGAGCTACAAGTCTAGCACCAACCCGCTGCCAGTAGAGGGGGGCTGGAGTTACAGGTCCAGGACCAACCCCACCCTGCCCGAAGAGGGGGCTGCAGCTACAGGTCAAGCACCAACCCCAGCCAGTAGAGGAGGGCTAGAGCTACAGGTCAAGCACCAACCCCCTGCCAGTAGAGGAGGGCTGGAGCTACAGGTCAAGCACCAACCCCCTGCCAGTAGAGGGGGGGCTGGAGCTACAGGTCCAGCATAATGGGGCTGTCACTGACCACAGGTGATAATGGGGCTGACACTGACCACAGGTGATAATGGGGCTGACAGTGACCACAGGTGATAATGGGGCTGACTCTGCCCACTGGTGATAATGGGGCTGACACTGTCCACAGGTGATAATGGGGCTGACACTGACCACAGGTGATAATGGGGCTGACACTGACCACAGGTGATAATGGGGCTGACAGTGACCACAGGTGATAATGGGGCTGACTCTGCCCACTGGTGATAATGGGGCTGACACTGTCCACAGGTGATAATGGGGCTGACACTGACCACTAGTGATAATGGGGCTGACACTGACCACAGGTCATAATGGGGCTGACACTGCCCACTGGTGATAATGGGGCTGACAGTGACCACAGGTGATAATGGGGCTGACTCTGCCCACTGGTGATAATGGGGCTGACACTGTCCACAGGTGATAATGGGGCTGACACTGACCACTAGTGATAATGGGGCTGACACTGACCACAGGTCATAATGGGGCTGACACTGTCCACAGGTCATAATGGGGCTGACACTGACCACAGGTGATAATGGGGCTGACACTGCCCTCTGGTGATAATGGGGCTGACTCTGCCCACTGGTGATAATGGGGCTGACACTGTCCACAGGTGATAATGGGGCTGACACTGACCACAAGTGATAATGGGGCTGACACTGACCACAGGTCATAATGGGGCTGACACTGACCACAGGTGATAATGGGGCTGACACTGTCCACAGGTGATAATGGGGCTGACTCTGCCCACTGGTGATAATGGGGCTGACACTGTCCACAGGTGATAATGGGGCTGACACTGTCCACAGGTCATAATGGGGCTGACACTGACCACAGGTCATAATGGGGCTGACACTGCCCACTGGTGATAATGGGGCTGACTCTGCCCACTGGTGATAATGGGGCTGACTCTGCCCACTGGTGATAATGGGGCTGACACTGACCACAGGTGATAATGGGGCTGACGCTGATCACAAGTGATAATGGGGCTGACACTGACCTCAGGTGATAATGGGGCTCTCTCTGCCCACTGGTGATAATGGGGCTGACACTGTCCACAGGTGATAATGGGGCTGACACTGACCACAGGTGATAATGGGGCTGACACTGACCACAGGTGATAATGGCGCTGACACTGACCACAGGTGATAATGGGGCTGACACTGACCACAGGTGATAATGGGGCTGACACTGACCACAGGTGATAATGGGGCTGACACTGACCACAGGTGATAATGGGGCTGACTCTGCCCACTGGTGATAATGGGGCTGACACTGTCCACAGGTGATAATGGGGCTGACACTGACCACAGGTGATAATGGGGCTGACACTGTCCACAGGTCATAATGGGGCTGACACTGACCACTGGTGATAATGGTGCTGACACTGACCACAGGTGATAATGGGACTGACACTGACCACAGGTGATAATGGGGCTGACACTGTCCACAGGTTGAGGACCTCCGCAGGATGAGGGAGCCCGTCAAGAGGCTGGTGGAGGCTGGCAGGGTGTTGGCCGTCCAGGAAGACCAAGATGGCCCCCGCTCCGCCAGGATAACTCTACAAGACGGACAGCTGTACCTCCACCCACTCCTGCGTCAGCCCACGCCCGCCGACGCCCACGCCCTCCAGGTTACTTTATTACACCCACTTGTCTTACTGACATTACTGATTTACTGAGTTATCATAACTAATATGATAACATTTTGTTATAGTTATCAGCATGATTTATTTCATTTCCTGCAGGAGAGTGAGGTTGTGGGCGTGCTGGAGCCCTCCTGCACCCTGGCGTTCCTTGACCTCTGGTGGGCGGGGTCAACAAGAGGGCGGGTCACCATCCAGCTGACCCCTGACACTCCGCGGGCCAGACAGTTTGTGTTGTTGTGTACGGGCCAGCGGGGCCACACCTACCGCAACACTAAACTGTTGTGGGTGTGGGACAAGGGTCAGCCGGGGGAGTGTGTGGTGGGCGGAGACTACGAGAGTAATGATGGTATGGGAGGAGCCCCACTGCTGCCTGACCTCCAGCGGCAGTACCGGAGGTCAGGCCGGGCAGGAGCTGTGTTGTGCTGCGATGATCCGGGGGGTCCCAGGAGTGCCCAGTTCACCATCGCCACCAGGGACCGCCAGGATGGTCGCCAGTGGTTAAATGTCTTCGGTGATGTGGTGAGCGGCCTGGATGTGGTGAGGGCAGCAGTCAACCACAGTGACATTACGGAGGTGACTGTGGTGGACTGTGGTGTTGTGCTGCCACTCTAGTTCACTGTACCACCACCATCACTACTGTGGTGTTGTGCTGCCATTCTAGTTCACTGTACCACCACCATCACTACTGTGGTGATGTGCTGCCACTCTAGTTCACTGTACCACCACCATCACTACTGTGGTGTTGTGCTGCCACTCTACTTCACTGTACCACCACCATCACTACTGTGGTGTTGTGCTGCCACTCTAGTTCACTGTACCACCACCATCACTCTTGCATCACCATGGACTGCCTGTTTTGATGCCAATGTAATTTAAGGACAGACTTTTATCACTATATCATCATAACTTCACTATCTTTGGTATATATACTTTGGTATCATATGCCTGACAATCACGACTGTATCACCATCAATGCTATATCTTCTCAGTACTGTATCCTATCAATGTTGTATCACTATAGCTTCACTATCACCTCTATATATCACCATCACCTCAGGGCCCGCACTTAGGGTGATATACTGACCATGTTGAGTAACAAATTGTTGGTGTCACTATATGACAGCTGTTGTCACTGTTATATCACCAACAGCTCACTATCACATAACACTGTCACTGCTACACCAACATCATTTCACTTTCTCTGCATTATCACCTCACACTGATATTTCCTCCTTACATTTACTGATATATCACTATCACTGCTACAGCATCACTACTGCACCATCACTGCTATATCACCATCACCTCACTATCACTGCTATATCACCACTATACTATCACTGCTATATCACCACTATACTATCACTGCTATATCACCACTATACTATCACTGCTATATCACCACTATACTATAGTAGTGTGAAAAGGCGCTAGGAAGGACCGTTTTGCTTTTTCCAGCGGTCCTTCGTAGGGCCATGGGTTTTTGTATGTTTATCCCCAACGGTCCTCCGTAGCGCCTAGTCCATTTCGTTACCCCGGCGAACGAGTCAAAGTTTTTTTATCAACGGTCCTTCGTAGGGCCATGGTTTTTTTCCATATTTTACCCAACGGTCCTTGGTAGTCTCCTAATATTTTCATTCATTTTATTGTCCCCTCCCGAATGTCATATAGAATTTTCCAACTGTTATATTAAAAGGTTCGCTCCTAGGCCCCAGCCATTTTGTTTCAAGGGGATTAAAAGGTCCCTCGTAGTCACACATGTTTTTCGTTACCCCAGTGACCCATGCACAGGCATCGGTCAATGACGTCATCAGCTAGCCAGTCTTCATCTTCCCTGAATAAGTCCGTTTTCTGTTATAGTGTAATTATTCCCATTTTCAATATTTATAGTAAAGGGGGATTAAAAGGCTGCCTTCTGTCAAGCCTAATGTACAATGACATCATCCATTATAAGCTCGTTTTTCTCAATAAGGTATTTCCATACTATTGCCCATTTTTCTAGGATCATTTCAAAGCTAAGATTTCAAATTAACATGAGAAATGAGTTCAGCTCTGTCACCAAAGGAGTATTTACCCAGGTCTTTTTCCTAAATCTAAAACTTATTCCAGTTTATACCCATTGTTTCGTGTTCTATCTCGTGTTTTTAGCCTATTAATATCCCCCTTTATCATTTCCATTCTTTAACACCTCTATCATATCACCCCTATTTCTTCTTCGTCTATCTAGAGAATGTAATTTAAGCTTTGTCCATCTTTCTTCAAGGATCGTTTATTGAGCATAGGGCAAATAAAATTGAAAACTCACTATCATCCATTTGTATGAAAACAGTCCCCTGCCAGGCGTGGTGACTTTAATGCGATTTCAGTACTAATCCAATATTACTGTATAAACTAACAGTCCCCTGCCAGGCATGGTGACTTCAATGCAATTTCAGTAGTAATCCAATATTACTGCATAAACGCATAAATATATATATGCGCATCTCATATGCACTCAAAACATACCTACCACACCTTACTGTAGCACATAACAGATAAAAAAATACTCATTCAGTAAAAGCAAGGCCTTCTGCAAAGTACCTTTTTTTGTGACGTCATCATCCCTAATGTGGCGTGAGGCGTCAACGGGCTAAATGCGGGTCCCAGGAGGTTCACACATAAGTGTGAACTCTTAATCAGGCTTAATACCTCACCTATACTCTATGCTTCATCAGAGTTGATATTCAGCTACAATGGCTCGTATTTTCGCTCATTGCTCATATTTTCTGTTGTTCATAAACCCGATCAAACCATCCTAACCTAACCTAACCTAACATATTATTTATAACAAACAAATACATTCTACAGACCAGTTGTTGTTGATGTTTAGTGACATCGTGAAAAGCGATCTCAGGTATAGGGATAAGGTATTGCTGGCCATTAGCATATAGGTGTGAAGGTATTACAGTACCTTACTGGTCAACTATGTATGACGTCACCAGACAACCAATGCGACCTTTGGCGTCCTACTGGCATGTGTATTTGATGTTATTATTCAAAAATGACTAGACTAACCATCCCCACCTAACCTAATCAGAGGTTTAAGAATATACATTGTATAGGTTTCTATTATTTTATTGGTAATAAAAGTTTACATTCTAGTCTTAACAGTAAAATTGTAATGGGGAACAAGCATGATATTTCAGATGTTGGTCATAGCAATCCCAGATCCTGGTAATTTTTTGTGAGACCCGTTCCTCTGCCACATCAAATCTGGAAGAATAAATAGAAGCCATATTAGCAACACAGAATAATAATAATAATAAATCAGCAATAATATGAAAGACAATATATAGCAAACATCTAAAATATACTTACAACTTAGTAATATGAGGAGTCATCACACAGCGATAGACATTTATCCTGTCCATCTATGCAAAATGTCTTTTTGCAGTTAGGCATTGCGAAATTAGAATAAGCAAATTGTATTATCTTCCTATCGTTCATATCATATTCCCCATATTCAAATAAAGTTTCAAATTTATGTAGTGCAGCTCTCAAGTTAAAGTTGCATAATTGATGGACGAAAAACATGGCATAGGCTCCACAATAATAGGAGTCCATGCTCTGTATGCGTTGTGTGAACATGTAAACTCTGTAATCTTCAAAATAAGAGAGGAATTCTTGTAAATAACGTGAATGGAATTCCATCTTCACCCCAAAACTGTCCAACAGGGCGATAATGGCTCCTGAAGGTTTATTGTGTACATACACAGTCATCCAATGACCCATCATCGTTACAGGGGATTTCTCATCTAAAGTATTTAAAATAAATACCACTGGCTCTTTATTCAATTTCTTGAAGATTCTCCGTACATCGTTCGCTAAATAACATCCGATATATATGGTTTCTACCCCTAAATATATATTTTTCAACCCATTGTTTATTTCTAAACAATTCATGTTTCTTAGGCTCTCGTTTCACAAATAATACGTCGGTCAGCATTAATTTTCATAACCCCAGTAGTAGGACCAAACAGCAGTATGACTTTATTTCCCACTATGGCTGTATTAAATTCCAATGTAATTCTTAAATTCCCTGTCGCTTCCAAGGAAACTGTGTCCTTTATTTCTTCTGGTAATAAATTAAAGACCAGCAGAGTTTGTCCTTTAACGAACGATTCGTAGGACAAAATATTATCTACATTAAATCCTACAGCATTCAGGACCGTATAATATAATTTCGAACATTTATGGGGGAAATCACACGCGATATTAAATAAACTCGTGCCGTTCACCGAGATATATACGTTGCTCAAGGCGGAATTGTTGAAATATAATGGGTTTAAGGTATAATCTCCAGAAATGGCTTCCATATCAATAATGGCCATGTATAACTTCTCAGGGATCACTCCACCCCAGGGTTGGTCCATAGTTAGTGATTTTTGGCCCTGCCCTAGAATATAGGTTTTAAATAGGGTTTTATCAAATATATACGTTACTGCTCCATTATTTTGGGCGAGTACTCTGTTAATAGCTAGTAGCCCAGAAGGGAATGGGGTTAATCTATCGATCCATAAGCGGGCCATATTTATATTATATTTATAATTAGCAGTTGCTGTATCACTGCCAATAACCCATTTATCACTATTTAACTCCAAACGTATTCTTACATCTACGTTATCCAGTAAATATTCGCTAATAGATGCAATATCCAGCAGTAATTTAAAGCACGTATAAATGCCGTGTTCTTTCATATTAGCCATTTTCTCATCCTGATCTATCGTGGTCGTAGCAAAATACTGCGTATCAATTTTATTGGGTATCGTTAGCGCCTCTTCCTTATAAAAATGAGCTAGATGCTTAAAACCATCAATTTTACTTCTGGAAAGATTCGTTAGCAGCTTTATATACGCTCAATAAGAAAATAAAGAATTACTTTCAACTACTTGTTCGTTGAAATACACCACCACTGTTTTAAAAAGTGTTTGTGATAAACCATTGGCTACAGTCACTTTTTTGCCCGAATCTATTGCGGCGTCAGCTTCTGTTAATTCTATGCCCACTTCTAGGGCTAGTGATGACATATCCAGGAAATGGCCAGGTATGCCAGGGATTCTAAATTCGATATACGAGTCCTTAAATTTATTAATTCCTAAATTAACAGGTAAAATATCAATATTTTTCCTGCTGGCTATAGTGGACTCGATCATACGTGCTGAATTTAGTTTGGGAAATCCATCTGTTACAGCCACTGTGTAACTTTCCAAAGGGGATTGTAGCCCCGCTCCTAGTGTAGTAGTAGTATTCATGCTGGATGCTATGAGAGGAATGAATTGTAATTTACGCAAACACGTCATTATATCTCTTATTCTTCTTATTCTGTTTTGTGTAACTGCGAATAAGTGCTAATTTGGTGGCCTTAGCCTTTCTCTTAGACTTTTTCCGCCTTTTACCACCACCTAAAATCTGCCGGCCAACTCCCTTCAATGATTCGATCCCATGCTTTTTCATTGACTTTTTAAAGGAATGTTCGCCTGTTTGCATGTCTTGCAATACATTCTGACCCATACTTAAGACGGCAGGAGCGAGGGTTCTCATTAAAAATGGGGCTGCTTTACGGGCTAAACCAGTGAGGAAACTGAATATACCACCTCCTCTTATATGACTCCTATTGAATATTCTAATATCACTCAGCCCACCTCCTTTATATGAGGCAGGTGGACTAATTAAGAATAATATTTCGTCTACAGACGGAGGGATGAAATTGACGCGCATTTTGTAGCTTGCAGATGAGTAATGAGGCTCGGAACTGTAATGTTCTTATTATATAGACCCAATTTGGGGTCGTATATGTAAAACAGCTGTTGTGCTTCCTCGTTTATCAAAATAAATAGGGGTCCCATTAGGATCTGTTACTGCAATACTTATACTATCCAGTACATTTGTATTTAGAGGTTTATATAGTTTCCTATTCGTGCTTTCACCGCCCTGCAAAGACACTACGTCCAATATATTCACTAATAAATTTCCGTACATCGTAGGAGCAATTTTATCACAATAAACACACAAATAATCCATCATGCCCCTGGGTTGTGGAGGGTAGGGGCACGTGTCTGTTATGGGTGTTTCATCCAAATAATTCTTGTGCACGTATATATCATAATTTTTATGCTGTTCAGTTCCTAAAACCTTGCCAATACTCGCCCCAAAAGATAAGGAAATCCTGCATATTGCTCGATTATCGTCATAATACAATACATTCTCATCGCTGCTCGCGGTATTGAACTTTACTCTATTGGAAATCGTTCCATATTTAATATATGCATCAGCATATCTTGGGAAATGCGTCTTATAGACATCAGACACAAAACTCAAATCGTTCTGTGAAAATATATGGGTAATTTCATTATTGATGGCGTATATAATTTCCTTTATGCCACCAGCTAAAATATTAGTTTTCGGTAGAAATTTGGAATGTTTGTAACTAATTCCTTTAGCATCTAGGTACATAATTCTCACGCGGATATAACTCTCCAGATCATCCGATCTTATTATGTAATATGACGAAGGCAATAATATATTCTGGAGACACATTTCGTAGGAGCGTCTAGAATCCAGCACGAGTTGATTATACAGTCTATTTTCAAAAGCACTAGGTACATTATTAGGAAATAAATCTGTATTAGAAACACTAGTAGCGTAAATAACGTGGGAATCCATTGCTGGACTATGAATGAATAAACTAAAAACAAAACAGAACATCTATTTATACACCTCACCTTCAGTAAGCTAACCATGGTGCTCCTCCGCCAACTTTAGGGCGTTTAGTTTCTCCAGCAGCTGTAGTAGGAGCATACACCCGTTTTCTTCTTAGTACCACGTCATCATTAAATACTTGTTTACGAGATTCTGTATTCCTAAACATCTCTTGTGGAGTTGAGGTTAAAGAGATGAATAATTTAACCAGTGGTAATTTTTCTCGTGGGAATACAGAGCGGTGAATTGTCATTTTAGTTAAAATATCATCAATTATGTTTATTCCAGTCACTGGCATTTGCAGATTCCCATTGACGTCCCATTGAACCATCTTGCTTTCATCAAAATAATTCAACAGCGAAGTAGCATAATCATGATCTTTAGCTTTCAATTTTAAATGTACCAAATGTACTATTGAAGGATTAGCTCGTACTGAAACTGGTGCTACTGGAGTACTTGTTGCTGGTGTTGGAGCTAGTGATGGCGCTACTTCTGCTTTTTTAACTACTGGTACTGTAGCAGGTCTCTCATCGATGGTTTTACGAGGTACTAGATAATATTCTTTCATTTTTATTTATTAAATAGCCTGGAAATTAAACTAGCAGCTATGGGTAATAATATACCGAGGATACTGCCTCCTTTACGAGTCAATAAAATACGCTTTTTGTTTGAAATTGAGGGTTTCTTGCAAGCCAGCGAATGCAAGGTGTCTCTGTATTTCTTCAATTTGACTATAACTTTCTTCTTAACCGGAAGCCTATTTTTCAGAAAATTGTTGAAAATCTCTGACAAGCAATGAATATGTGGTTTTTTAAACTGAGCAATCAATTTTTTCCTGGCTGAGGAATTGAGTTTGCTCAGCAAGGTCACCAAGTCTTTGTACTTGTATACTAATGGCTTCTTCATATCTTCAACAAATCATCAGCGTCAATCCACTGATCAAATGAAGAATCGTAGCCTTCGTACCTTACTTTATACTGTAATTTATTATTAGGCAATGTACGTTTACGTAGTACTTTCTCAATATTAAATGCAGCTGGTAAATGGGTTAGGGTTAATTCTTCCTTATAAAACCCTCCGTCAATGGGCTTGTTATTCAAATCTTGTAAAAAATATAATGGGATAGGTTGGCTTTTATCTATACGAATAATTCTGAAAATTTCTTCCGTGTTTTGTCTTGCAAAACCTTTCTTGAATGTCGAAATTCTGTTGGAGAGAGTAATGCGAACTGTGTCCTCGACAGCTAGTAGAGAACCAAGACCTGCTTTAGGTTTGTCCTTACTTTTATACATGAGATTGAACTGTTTCTTTATATCTTGTGGACGAGATAAAGCATGGACGTCAACTGGAGTCCGACCACCTAACCCTCGGTGGGGTGTTGTGTTATAAGCCTTTATGATATCAGGCAATATGGGCAGATATCTCGAGGTATTGTGCGCAGTCATATATTTATAAATCTTAGTTTTTATGGTACGTATAAAGCGTTCAGCGATGGCGGCTTTTGTTTCTTGAGAAAATACGCTATACAGTTTAATATTTTTAGCTGCAAGCATTCGTTGCATATGAGAATTATAAAATTCTCCTCCTCGATCTGTATTTATTTTACGTATTCCTTGGAAATATGAGGATTCCAATATGTTTTTCAGAGCCTTACTCACAGTCTGTCCATCTTTGCGTATCAGAGGTGCTACTTGCGCATACCGTGAAAAAATATCGACACAGACGAGAATGTATTTAATATCATCATTGTATTTGGCCAATAATCCCATTTCTGCTAAATCACAAGCTAAATATATACGGGGTTTAGGACTCAGCACCTTTCTTCGTAGAAATTTGCGAGGTTTTAATGCGTGCAAAGTGTAGGCTTTAGACGATTTCAAGTATTCTTTGACATCTGATAAAGTAATATCTGGCTTTAGGGTTTTAGCTGCTTTATACAACCTATTGACCCCCCCTAACCCTCCTGTGGATGAGGGGTTATAATAAATTTTATCTAGTACGTGCTCCATCTTCTAATAAAGTGATATCTAATTGTATGGTTTTAGCTGCTTTATACATCTGATATACCAACCCCCCTAACCTCCCCTTGTTGTGGTTGTTGTTGTTGTGGGGGACACATCCTATACACCCCACCCCCCTAACCTCCCCTTGTGGTTGTTGTTGTTGTGGGGGACACATCCTATACACCCAACCCCCCTAACCTCCCCTTGTGGTTGTTGTTGTTGTGGGGGACACATCCTATACACCCAACCCCCCTAACCTCCCCTTGTGGTTGTTGTTGTTGTGGGGAACACATCCTATACACCCAACCCCCCTAACCTTCCCTTGTGGTTGTTGTTGTTGTGGGGAACACATCCTATACACCCAACCCCCCTAACCTCCCCTTGTGGTTGTTGTTGTTGTTGTGGGGAACACATCCTATACACCCAACCCCCCTAACCTTCCCTTGTGGTTGTTGTTGTTGTGGGGAACACATCCTATACACCCAACCCCCCTAACCTCCCCTTGTGGTTGTTGTTGTTGTGGGGAACACATCCTATACACCCAACCCCCCTAACCTCCCCTTGTGGTTGTTGTTGTTGTGGGGAACACATCCTATACACCCAACCCCCCTAATCTTCCCTTGTGGTTGTTGTTGTTGTGGGGAACACATCCTATACACCCAACCCCCCTAACCTCCCCTTGTGGTTGTTGTTGTTGTTGTGGGGAACACATCCTATACACCCAACCCCCCTAACCTCCCCTTGTGGTTGTTGTTGTTGTGGGGGACACATCCTATACACCCAACCCCCCTAACCTCCCCTTGTTGTTGTTGTTGTTGTTGTTTTGGGGAACACATCCTATACACCCAACCCCCCTAACCTTCCCTTGTGGTTGTTGTTAAGTACATTCACCATTGGTAAACAATTTCGTATGGATGCTCACCAACAATATTGCTATGGAAGGTAATGCGTTCAGGGGTTTTCACTCCTAAATCCACCAATAAATACCCATAAGGTTTACTGATGGCTTTCTTGTAGATATCTAAAAGCTTTTTAGAATCTTGTTTTCCAAATAACTGCCGTCCTAAAGTCTCAATTTGAGCTAAATCTCTAGATTTCACTAATATGAAATGGGAGGCGTTTAAACTTATACTTCTAGCATATTTCCCAGAGAAAAATATATTTTGGGTAATGAATATGCACGAAATAGCAAGATGTCTGCCTTTAGTGAAGATATCAGACACAATTTTGGAATTAGCAGATTCGATGAACAAGTCATCGATAATAATTAAAATAGGCGAATCATCTGTACGTTCATCTAGAGGGTTGATAATTTCAGAATGAGCTATTATTTTCTTGTTAATTACTGAATCGTCTAGCAATGCTCTAACTGCCGCCGCATATAATAATACTGGAGAATTTCAGATGGTATTTTTGTACGAGTTTAGTGCACAAATAAGATTTTCCGCCATTGGAAAATCCTGCAATGATTATTCTGCTTGGTTCATTGAAAATATCAAGTTGTTCTTCAGTGATAGGTGAACTATCCATGACTCGTGTTGAGTTTGTACTGACATAAGTATGATAAGGTTATTATATTTAAACATGGAAGGTTTCATAGAAAACATCAAAGTATACATTTTCATATTTTTATTTTTTTGCATAGAACATTTTCAAAACATAGGTTAGGGGGGTACGGTTTTATAAAAACATCAAAGTATACATTTCACAAACTTTTATTTTTTTTTTTTTTATGTACAACAGAACATTTTCAACATAGATATACAACAGAACATTTTCAACATAGGTTAAGGGAGACTGCATTTTCAGAACATCAGTGATGAGTCAGGGCCCCCGCAATTTTTCAAACATCAATGACAGGTTAGGGAAGGTAGCAATTTTCTAAACATCAATGACAGGTTAGGGGAGGTAGCAATTTTCAAACATCAATGATAGGTTAGGGGAGGTAGCAATTTTCAAACATCGATGTCAGGTTAGGGGAGGTAGCAATTGTCAAACATCAATGATAGGTTAGGGGAGGTGGCAATTGTCAAACATCAATCTCAGGTTAGGGGAGGTAGCAATTGTCAAACATCAATCTCAGGTTAGGGGAGGTAGCAATTTTCAAACATCAATGTCAGGTTAGGGGAGGTTGCAAATTTTCTATCACCAATTTCTTCAGTCACTAATTGTGAGGATACGTCTTGTTCACCAGTGCATCGCGTTTTCCCCACATATTGAATATGGGATGGAATCCACGTCTCACAGGACGTGCAGCAGCAGGTGCAGGTACATCCTCCTCCTCCTCATTCTCTTCTTCATGAATTTCTGCTTGAGGTGTATCGGGGTGTCCATACGCCAAAGACTGTGTAGGACTCAGTACATAACGTTTATCGTCAAAGGCAGACAATCCACGTTTTGTAGTGAGACAGGTACACATACGGCCTTTAACATTCCTAATAGATCGGGATTGGAACCTCTGCCCAATATTTAACTCTAAAGCACTTTGGAAAGCAGCATGAGTGAGTTTAGACTGATGATAAGTGGGAATTCCTTTACAACGACAGATCTGAACCTGATCTTGAGTGTGAATCGAGTACATTTTAGGCTTCAATGCAATGAGTTCCTTGATAATTTTGGCTCCGACTTCTGATTTTAACAAACCTAGTTGACCTTTGCGAGAGTCATCGAAATAGGGATTTTCAGGAGGGAAATTACTGAAATCCATATGCTGAGATAAAGGCAGTTTATTTAATTCCTCAAAAGCATTTGGACAGCTTAATTCAATCAAATACGAATCTGTATCCGTATACAGCAATCTAGCTTTGTCTCCATAATGAGCTTTGACCGTATTGTACCAAAAATCATATAGGATCCTCTTAGCTATTTGCAAGATTTGGAACCCCAAATAAGTTGGTGTATTGACTTTAAGTGATTGTTTCTTAACTGTGCAAATGACTCTGTCTTCACTTAACAAAATGCTCCGTTTGAAGAACGGATTGCGTGCATGCTTTTGGAATTTGTCTCGTGATGTAACTAAATAATGCTGATCGCCATATTTACTCACATTCGTCAAACTCTTGCCGTAAATTGCATTTGATACTAGCTTGAAAGCTTTACCCTTAATGGCGCAAGGTGTATTTGCACGTTCACGAGCATTTGTTTCGACAAATTCCTTAAGGTACTTGCTCTGTTGGAATTCATAAACTGCATTTACCTTAGCTACTTCCAATCCCAATTTCATCAGCATCTGAAGCAAATCTAAACTCACCAAGTAATCTTTTTGGGGGAGATGTGAAGCAATTAATTTATTGTTTTTCTTGGGGAGTTTACGATCTTCGGTATTTAAAATATGTTTGCTATAATCGGACAAAAGATCAGTCGAAATATTAGCATGTGACAGGGTTAAAGGTAAGTCATCCGTGTATCGAGCCACCTCAGGTGCGACATGCTTGGTATCACACATGACCCAATACCCTTTATCCCCATCACATGTAATATTTTCCAATCCTTGTTGGAGCCAATCATCACATTCGGCAGCAGATAATTTACGGATCCCGCCTTGAGGAAGCAGTTCTGTCATACAGGTGGCGTATAAGCCATTAAAATCTAAATACAGAATATATTTATCGGTGCTAGAAGGATCAGCACCCGTTTGCTCATTTTGTACACTTGTGTGTTGCCGCACAACAGAGGTAAATCCGCCTCTTAGATTTCTGCGCAATACATCGTACAAATGGGGATCAGAAATAGAGTCCAAGACAACTTGACTCTTAAACAAGAAAGCGTCCCATGCAAAACTAGATAACGAGACATAGTGTGTAATGTCTAACTTGTACAGCTCAAGCATGGTCTTGCGCCATACAGTAAACACATCACACAATAGTCCAGTATCTACTTTCAAATAGACCTTCAAGTAATCCCCAATGGTCTTGCATTCCGCTAATCTAAAGACTTCTTTAGCCTGTGTATAATCACTCTCGCTTATGGCCTCGTGTTTTAAACTATTGAAAAAGGCTTCGGGAGGAGGAAGAGCCGGTTCATTTAATTTCTCCAAAGATGAAATGTAGTCATAACAGAAGACCTGTTTGCCTGTCTTTAATAAATGGTGGGCAGCTACAGGGACATCATCTAGCATAACTGAGGTGTAAGTGGTGGGTTTACCTTCCCTGATATGTTCTTTAGCTAGTTTTTCCAGCCCACCATTTAGTAAAGCCAGACTATCCATAAACCGAAGTTTACCGATATCTACTTTCATGAACTTGAATCCATCTTTGGAGGCAATATCAATTTCACGGTTAGGGAGGTTGGACAATTCATTTAAAATTACCCCGAGGTCATAAGCCGCATTGTGAGAGAATGTGTATAAATATTTATAAGAATTTCTGCATAACATGTTGCACCTTTGGCAATAGGCAGCTAGATAATTTTTAAATTCAACAGCATGATCATGATGACGGTGCTTGTCCATAGCTGATTTAAATGGACTATAACACATTTCACATGTGGTCTGACGTCTATAGGCCTGCCAATGTTCACGTGTCATAGATATTTTGTATGTAGGCATGGCAGATTTGATTCTCTTCCATGCTTTCTCCAAAGTATCTATGAAATGATTCACAGGGTCATCCCCCATATACGTTAATTTCTCTACCACCTCCGATTCCCTGTTGATGATGATAAAAGCATATGCCACAGCTTTGTGACGCTTCTCAATCATTCCTTGGGGATTGGAGGGGTTCAACAAGCACTCGAAATCATAATATGCTGTGTGAGAGGGTCCATAAGCACGACCGTAATTTTTGAACTTGATTTTATGACCTTCAGGGTAAAATTTCAATGTTTGTTTAACTTCGCATGACTCTTCGTGATCCCGCATCGCATCAGGTGACAAATGAATTAAACACGAATGACAGAAAATATGATTATCTGGGGCTCTGGTTAATTGACGTCGCATGTTGCGAACATATTGATTGAAATCTTTAATGAGCACAAGATGCTGATCCTCTAGCATGAGCAAAGGTACTTTAGGAGCAGAATATTCTCTACCTTTTCTAGCTAAGCTAATGTAGTACCTATTATCTTCACGAGTGAGCACATAGATAAATATACTTTATTTATACTTTCTATTTTATTGATGTTATCGTACGTTATGGGAATTTCAATATCCTCAGGCCATCGGACAAATCTAAGACACCACCTGGCAGATTTGGAACGCCTACCAATGTTATTTGAATTCATCCCCCGAGCTAGACATATATATGCCGCTAAACATTGGATCAAACATATATTTTGTTCCCCTTTAGGGTTGAAAATAAGTTGTTTCCCACGTAATTTATCCGGATACGGTACATAATCGCCAAGACGGATGGGATGCTGAACAGCTATAGAATTGATATAAAAACAAGAAATGCTCTGTATACCTAGACTCGAACCTTCTGTCTCGGCAAAGAACTCTTCTAACTTATTATCCAATTCAGCAATCCATTGATCTACGACAACACTAGCCTCATGCCTAGATACAGTGCGTTGTTCAGCCCTTATAGGTAACTCTCCCTCAAAATCAGGTTCATTTTCTTGATTAAGCCGTTGTAAATTAAATGTAAAATCAGGGTATATCAAGAGGGCAGGAGGGAAATTGGGATGAACGGCATCAAACAAGGATTCTATTTGCTGAATAAAATAATCACGATATATAGTCAAATAATGGGCAGGATCTCCTTGGGCATGATCTGGGATGCTATATGAATGGCGTATGTACCCCCCATTGAAATTATTGATCACTTCAAGCACTTCGGGTTGAGGAGGAAGCAAAACATCTACCTGCTGTTCCTGTTCCTGAGGTGGTGGTGGAGAATTAGCGATAGGCTGGCTGGCTTCCACATCTGAATCAGCTTCCCAAACCAAATGCAGGGAGTCCTCATCCTCTAGATGGCTACCTAGAGTAAAAAGAATTGAGATTTTTAATAAAAAATAATATAAATTTAATATAGGAATGTTTACAAATAAATAATGCAAGGTTATGGAAATAATCACCGAGGATGATACTTACGATCTAGACTGGGCCTGCTATTGTTACTATCTTCTAATGGCGGTGTACGAGCTTGACTAGTGCTAGGTTCTCCAGCCTCATTCCCTCCTCCACGAGGATATTCCTCATCCAACTGTTCAACAGATAATCCTGAAAAAAAACATTAATTATTTTTTTGTAGATGTTAGTTAGCATTTATAACATATATTTTTAAATAACCGATTAATGATGGGAATAGTACAATATTTTCTAAGATTAATAAAATTAATAATGAATACTGATGATGGATATTAACTTACTTTCGCTCTGAGGTGATGAAGCTTCTGAGGTCTCAGAATAGTATCTGGTGTTAGACTCCGTATCGTCATCAACATCCAGATTCATACAAAATGGACAGGTTTCGGGGTCGCGACCTGTGGATCACAGTAATATTTATGCGAATAAAAACAATATTACTGAAGCTGGTAGGCAATATTTTTTATAAAATATCACATGCTGCTGGTGTAATTCTATATAAAATTATTGATCATAAACGAAGCAAGTGTTGCTGATATTAATATTACTTACGACTGGTGCAGAAGATTTTGGAGCACGAGGTGCAGACTGCATCATAATGTCCACGAGGGATATTAACGCACTGGGGACAGCATAACACACACTCACGACGCGAGTTGGCTGTATATGAAATACGACATTCTATGCACTTTACTTCGCACAAGTGCAATTTCCCCTGCTTTGGCTTATTGCAGAAAGGACAAGTTTCCATGGTTGCGTATTGTTGTTGAATACTACAGAGGTCTGGTGAAATGTCCAGGAGCGATGTTGGCTGCTTGTGCTGGCTGGGAGAGCTAGAGATGTACTGACCTATTTGACTGGGGAATGGCGGCCAGGTCAGCTTACCAGATGTGCTGCCAGACGTACGATGCTTCTAAAAATTGCGGTACGACATTTGGGCTTCTGTTATACTTTTGAACTTATTACTGCATAATGAATGATTACAGTCGCAGATGACTAAAATGTATATTCTTAAACCTCTGATTAGGTTAGGTGGGGATGGATAGTCTAGTCATTTTTGAATAATAACATTAAATACACATGCCAGTAGGACGCCAAAGGTCGCATTGGTTGTCCGTGACGTCATACATAGTTGTCCAGTAAGGTACTGTAATACCTTGACACCTATTATTATAAGGTGTATTATATACACCTTTACTGGGCGCAATTCCTTAACTGTAGCCTCTGTTTAACGCAACAGTAAAATGTGTACTTGGATGAAAAAACGATTCTTCGCGGCAGGGGATCGTATTCCAGGGACCGTAGGATTAAGGACTTGCCCGAAACGCTACGCGTACTAGTGGCTGTACAAGAATGTAACAACTCTTGTATATATCTCAAAAAAAATATGCTAATGGCCAGCAATACCTTATCCCTATACCTGAGATCGCTTTTCACGATGTCACTAAACATCAACAACAACTGGTCTGTAGAATGTATTTGTTTGTTATAAATAATATGTTAGGTTAGGTTAGGTTAGGATGGTTTGATCGGGTTTATGAATAACAGAAAATATGAGCAATGAGCGAAAATACGAGCCATTGTAGCTGAATATCAACTCTGATGAAGCATAGAGTATAGGTGAGGTATTAAGCCTGATTAAGAGTTCACACTTATGTGTGAACCTCCTGGGACCCGCATTTAGCCCGTTGACGCCTCACGCCACATTAGGGATGATGACGTCACAAAAAAAGGTACTTTGCAGAAGGCCTTGCTTTTACTGAATGAGTATTTTTTTATCTGTTATGTGCTACAGTAAGGTGTGGTAGGTATGTTTTGAGTGCATATGAGATGCGCATATATATATTTATGCGTTTATGCAGTAATATTGGATTACTACTGAAATTGCATTGAAGTCACCATGCCTGGCAGGGGACTGTTAGTTTATACAGTAATATTGGATTAGTACTGAAATCGCATTAAAGTCACCACGCCTGGCAGGGGACTGTTTTCATACAAATGGATGATAGTGAGTTTTCAATTTTATTTGCCCTATGCTCAATAAACGATCCTTGAAGAAAGATGGACAAAGCTTAAATTACATTCTCTAGATAGACGAAGAAGAAATAGGGGTGATATGATAGAGGTGTTAAAGAATGGAAATGATAAAGGGGGATATTAATAGGCTAAAAACACGAGATAGAACACGAAACAATGGGTATAAACTGGAATAAGTTTTAGATTTAGGAAAAAGACCTGGGTAAATACTCCTTTGGTGACAGAGCTGAACTCATTTCTCATGTTAATTTGAAATCTTAGCTTTGAAATGATCCTAGAAAAATGGGCAATAGTATGGAAATACCTTATTGAGAAAAACGAGCTTATAATGGATGATGTCATTGTACATTAGGCTTGACAGAAGGCAGCCTTTTAATCCCCCTTTACTATAAATATTGAAAATGGGAATAATTACACTATAACAGAAAACGGACTTATTCAGGGAAGATGAAGACTGGCTAGCTGATGACGTCATTGACCGATGCCTGTGCATGGGTCACTGGGGTAACGAAAAACATGTGTGACTACGAGGGACCTTTTAATCCCCTTGAAACAAAATGGCTGGGGCCTAGGAGCGAACCTTTTAATATAACAGTTGGAAAATTCTATATGACATTCGGGAGGGGACAATAAAATGAATGAAAATATTAGGAGACTACCAAGGACCGTTGGGTAAAATATGGAAAAAAACCATGGCCCTACGAAGGACCGTTGATAAAAAAACTTTGACTCGTTCGCCGGGGTAACGAAATGGACTAGGCGCTACGGAGGACCGTTGGGGATAAACATACAAAAACCCATGGCCCTACGAAGGACCGCTGGAAAAAGCAAAACGGTCCTTCGTAGCGCCTTTTCACACTACTTACTATCACTGCTATATCACCACTATACTATCACTGCTATATCACCATCACCTCACTATCACTGCTATATCACCACTATACCATCACTGCTATATCACCGCTATACTATCACTGCTATATCACCACTATACTATCACAGCTATATTACCATCACCTCACTATCACTGTCATATGACCACCTCAGTATCACTATTATATTACTATCACTGCTATATCACCATCACCTCACAATACCTCAGGTGAGTTGTGATATTACCATACTGGACCATAGTGTGTTGTGATATTACCATACTGGTCCATGGTGTGTTGTGATATTACCATACTGGTCCATAGTGTGTTGTGATATTACCATACTGGAACATGGTGTGTTGTGATATTACCATACTGGACCATGGTGTGTTGTGATATTACCATACTGGACCATGATGTGTTGTGATATTACCATACTGGTCCATGGTGTGTTGTGATATTACCATACTGGTCCATAGTGTGTTGTGATATTACCATACTGGAACATGGTGTGTTGTGATATTACCATACTGGACCATGGTGTGTTGTGATATTACCATACTGGACCATGATGTGTTGTGATATTACCATACTGGTCCATAGTGTGTTGTGATATTACCATACTGGACCATAGTGTGTTGTGATATTACCATACTGGTCCATGGTGTGTTGTGATATTACCATACTGGACCATGGTGTGTTGTGATATTACCATACTGGTCCATGGTGTGTTGTGATATTACCATACTGGACCATGGTGTGTTGTGATATTACCATACTGGACCATGGTGTGTTGTAATATTATCATACTGGTCCATGGTGTGTTGTGATATTACCATACTGGACCATAGTGTGTTGTGATATTACCATACTGGACCATTGTGTGTTGTGATATTACCATACTGGTCCATAGTGTGTTGTGATATTACCATACTGGAACATGGTGTGTGGTGATATTACCATACTGGACCATAGTGTGTTGTGATATTACCATACTGGTCCATGGTGTGTTGTGATATTACCATACTGGACCATGGTGTGTTGTGATATTACCATACTGGTCCATAGTGTGTTGTGATATTACCATACTGGAACATGGTGTGTGGTGATATTACCATACTGGACCATAGTGTGTTGTGATATTACCATACTGGTCCATGGTGTGTTGTGATATTACCATACTGGTCCATGGTGTGTTGTGATATTACCATACTGGTCCATGGTGTGTTGTGATATTACCATACTGGACCATAGTGTGGTGTGATATTACCATACTGGTCCATGGTGTGTTGTGATATTACCATACTGGACCATGGTGTGTTGTGATATTACCATACTGGACCATAGTGTGTTGATATTACCATACTGGACCATGGTGTGTTGTGATATTACCATACTGGTCCCTGGTGTGTTCAGATATTACCATACTGGACCATGGTGTGTTGTGATATTACCATACTGGACCATGGTGTGTTGTGATATTACCATACTGGTCCATGGTGTGTTGTGATATTACCATACTGGACCATGGTGTGTTGTGATATTACCATACTGGTCCATGTTGTGTTGTGACATTACCATACTGGTCCATGGTGTGTTGTGATATTACCATACTGGACATACCATACTCAAACTGTATAGTGATGTGTGTTCAGATATTACCATACTGGACCATAGTGTGTTGTGATATTACCTTTCTGGACCATGGTGTGTTGTGATATTACCATACTGGTCCATGGCGTGTTGTGATATTACCATACTGGTCCATGGTGTGTTGTGATATTACCATACTGGTCCATGGTGTGTTCAGATATTACCATACTGGACCATGGTGTGTTGTGATATTACCATACTGGTCCATGGTGTGTTCAGATATTACCATACTGGTCCATGGTGTGTTGTGATATTACCATACTGGACCATGGTGTGTTGTGATATTACCATACTGGACCATAGTGTGTTGTGATATTACCATACTGGACCATGGTGTGTTGTGATATTACCATACTGGTCCATGTTGTGTTGTGATATTACCATACTGGACCATGGTCGGTTGTGATATTACCATACTGGACCATGGTGTGTTGTGATATTACCATACTGGTCCATAGTGTGTTGTGATATTACCATACTGGAACATGGTGTGTGGTGATATTACCATACTGGACCATAGTGTGTTGTGATATTACCATACTGGTCCATGGTGTGTTGTGATATTACCATACTGGTCCATGGTGTGTTGTGATATTACCATACTGGTCCATGGTGTGTTGTGATATTACCATACTGGACCATGGTGTGTTGTGATATTACCATACTGGTCCATGGTGTGTTGTAATATTATCATACTGGTCCATGGTGTGTTGTGATATTACCATACTGGACCATAGTGTGTTGTGATATTACCATACTGGACCATTGTGTGTTGTGATATTACCATACTGGTCCATAGTGTGTTGTGATATTACCATACTGGAACATGGTGTGTGGTGATATTACCATACTGGACCATAGTGTGTTGTGATATTACCATACTGGTCCATGGTGTGTTGTGATATTACCATACTGGACCATAGTGTGTTGTGATATTACCATACTGGTCCATAGTGTGTTGTGATATTACCATACTGGAACATGGTGTGTGGTGATATTACCATACTGGACCATAGTGTGTTGTGATATTACCATACTGGTCCATGGTGTGTTGTGATATTACCATACTGGTCCATGGTGTGTTGTGATATTACCATACTGGTCCATGGTGTGTTGTGATATTACCATACTGGACCATAGTGTGTTGTGATATTACCATACTGGTCCATGGTGTGTTGTGATATTACCATACTGGACCATGGTGTGTTGTGATATTACCATACTGGACCATAGTGTGTTGATATTACCATACTGGACCATGGTGTGTTGTGATATTACCATACTGGTCCCTGGTGTGTTCAGATATTACCATACTGGACCATGGTGTGTTGTGATATTACCATACTGGACCATGGTGTGTTGTGATATTACCATACTGGTCCATGGTGTGTTGTGATATTACCATACTGGACCATGGTGTGTTGTGATATTACCATACTGGTCCATGTTGTGTTGTGACATTACCATACTGGTCCATGGTGTGTTGTGATATTACCATACTGGACATACCATACTCAAACTGTATAGTGATGTGTGTTCAGATATTACCATACTGGACCATAGTGTGTTGTGATATTACCTTTCTGGACCATGGTGTGTTGTGATATTACCATACTGGTCCATGGCGTGTTGTGATATTACCATACTGGTCCATGGTGTGTTGTGATATTACCATACTGGTCCATGGTGTATTCAGATATTACCATACTGGACCATGGTGTGTTGTGATATTACCATACTGGTCCATGGTGTGTTCAGATATTACCATACTGGTCCATGGTGTGTTGTGATATTACCATACTGGACCATGGTGTGTTGTGATATTACCATACTGGACCATAGTGTGTTGTGATATTACCATACTGGACCATGGTGTGTTGTGATATTACCATACTGGTCCATGTTGTGTTGTGATATTACCATACTGGACCATGGTCGGTTGTGATATTACCATACTGGACCATGGTGTGTTGTGATATTACCATACTGGTCCATAGTGTGTTGTGATATTACCATACTGGAACATGGTGTGTGGTGATATTACCATACTGGACCATAGTGTGTTGTGATATTACCATACTGGTCCATGGTGTGTTGTGATATTACCATACTGGTCCATGGTGTGTTGTGATATTACCATACTGGTCCATGGTGTGTTGTGATATTACCATACTGGACCATGGTGTGTTGTGATATTACCATACTGGTCCATGGTGTGTTGTGATATTACCATACTGGACCATGGTGTGTTGTGATATTACCATACTGGTCCATGTTGTGTTGTGACATTACCATACTGGACATACCATACTCAAACTGTATAGTGATGTGTGTTCAGATATTACCATACTGGACCATAGTGTGTTGTGATATTACCATACTGGAACATGGTGTGTTGTGATATTACCATACTGGACCATGGTGTGTTGTGATATTACCATACTGGACCATGATGTGTTGTGATATTACCATACTGGTCCATGGTGTGTTGTGATATTACCATACTGGTCCATAGTGTGTTGTGATATTACCATACTGGAACATGGTGTGTTGTGATATTACCATACTGGTCCATGGTGTGTTGTGATATTACCATACTGGACCATGGTGTGTTGTGATATTACCATACTGGTCCATAGTGTGTTGTGATATTACCATACTGGACCATAGTGTGTTGTGATATTACCATACTGGTCCATGGTGTGTTGTGATATTACCATACTGGACCATGGTGTGTTGTGATATTACCATACTGGTCCATGGTGTGTTGTGATATTACCATACTGGACCATGGTGTGTTGTGATATTACCATACTGGACCATGGTGTGTTGTAATATTATCATACTGGTCCATGGTGTGTTGTGATATTACCATACTGGACCATAGTGTGTTGTGATATTACCATACTGGACCATTGTGTGTTGTGATATTACCATACTGGTCCATAGTGTGTTGTGATATTACCATACTGGACCATGGTGTGTGGTGATATTACCATACTGGTCCATAGTGTGTTGTGATATTACCATACTGGTCCATGGTGTGTTGTGATATTACCATACTGGACCATGGTGTGTTGTGATATTACCATACTGGTCCATAGTGTGTTGTGATATTACCATACTGGAACATGGTGTGTGGTGATATTACCATACTGGACCATAGTGTGTTGTGATATTACCATACTGGTCCATGGTGTGTTGTGATATTACCATACTGGTCCATGGTGTGTTGTGATATTACCATACTGGTCCATGGTGTGTTGTGATATTACCATACTGGACCATAGTGTGGTGTGATATTACCATACTGGTCCATGGTGTGTTGTGATATTACCATACTGGACCATGGTGTGTTGTGATATTACCATACTGGACCATAGTGTGTTGATATTACCATACTGGACCATGGTGTGTTGTGATATTACCATACTGGTCCCTGGTGTGTTCAGATATTACCATACTGGACCATGGTGTGTTGTGATATTACCATACTGGACCATGGTGTGTTGTGATATTACCATACTGGTCCATGGTGTGTTGTGATATTACCATACTGGACCATGGTGTGTTGTGATATTACCATACTGGTCCATGTTGTGTTGTGACATTACCATACTGGTCCATGGTGTGTTGTGATATTACCATACTGGACATACCATACTCAAACTGTATAGTGATGTGTGTTCAGATATTACCATACTGGACCATAGTGTGTTGTGATATTACCTTTCTGGACCATGGTGTGTTGTGATATTACCATACTGGTCCATGGCGTGTTGTGATATTACCATACTGGTCCATGGTGTGTTGTGATATTACCATACTGGTCCATGGTGTGTTCAGATATTACCATACTGGACCATGGTGTGTTGTGATATTACCATACTGGTCCATGGTGTGTTCAGATATTACCATACTGGTCCATGGTGTGTTGTGATATTACCATACTGGACCATGGTGTGTTGTGATATTACCATACTGGACCATAGTGTGTTGTGATATTACCATACTGGACCATGGTGTGTTGTGATATTACCATACTGGTCCATGTTGTGTTGTGATATTACCATACTGGACCATGGTCGGTTGTGATATTACCATACTGGACCATGGTGTGTTGTGATATTACCATACTGGTCCATAGTGTGTTGTGATATTACCATACTGGAACATGGTGTGTGGTGATATTACCATACTGGACCATAGTGTGTTGTGATATTACCATACTGGTCCATGGTGTGTTGTGATATTACCATACTGGTCCATGGTGTGTTGTGATATTACCATACTGGTCCATGGTGTGTTGTGATATTACCATACTGGACCATGGTGTGTTGTGATATTACCATACTGGTCCATGGTGTGTTGTAATATTATCATACTGGTCCATGGTGTGTTGTGATATTACCATACTGGACCATAGTGTGTTGTGATATTACCATACTGGACCATTGTGTGTTGTGATATTACCATACTGGTCCATAGTGTGTTGTGATATTACCATACTGGAACATGGTGTGTGGTGATATTACCATACTGGACCATAGTGTGTTGTGATATTACCATACTGGTCCATGGTGTGTTGTGATATTACCATACTGGACCATGGTGTGTTGTGATATTACCATACTGGTCCATAGTGTGTTGTGATATTACCATACTGGAACATGGTGTGTGGTGATATTACCATACTGGACCATAGTGTGTTGTGATATTACCATACTGGTCCATGGTGTGTTGTGATATTACCATACTGGTCCATGGTGTGTTGTGATATTACCATACTGGTCCATGGTGTGTTGTGATATTACCATACTGGACCATAGTGTGTTGTGATATTACCATACTGGTCCATGGTGTGTTGTGATATTACCATACTGGACCATGGTGTGTTGTGATATTACCATACTGGACCATAGTGTGTTGATATTACCATACTGGACCATGGTGTGTTGTGATATTACCATACTGGTCCCTGGTGTGTTCAGATATTACCATACTGGACCATGGTGTGTTGTGATATTACCATACTGGACCATGGTGTGTTGTGATATTACCATACTGGTCCATGGTGTGTTGTGATATTACCATACTGGACCATGGTGTGTTGTGATATTACCATACTGGTCCATGTTGTGTTGTGACATTACCATACTGGTCCATGGTGTGTTGTGATATTACCATACTGGACATACCATACTCAAACTGTATAGTGATGTGTGTTCAGATATTACCATACTGGACCATAGTGTGTTGTGATATTACCTTTCTGGACCATGGTGTGTTGTGATATTACCATACTGGTCCATGGCGTGTTGTGATATTACCATACTGGTCCATGGTGTGTTGTGATATTACCATACTGGTCCATGGTGTATTCAGATATTACCATACTGGACCATGGTGTGTTGTGATATTACCATACTGGTCCATGGTGTGTTCAGATATTACCATACTGGTCCATGGTGTGTTGTGATATTACCATACTGGACCATGGTGTGTTGTGATATTACCATACTGGACCATAGTGTGTTGTGATATTACCATACTGGACCATGGTGTGTTGTGATATTACCATACTGGTCCATGTTGTGTTGTGATATTACCATACTGGACCATGGTCGGTTGTGATATTACCATACTGGACCATGGTGTGTTGTGATATTACCATACTGGTCCATAGTGTGTTGTGATATTACCATACTGGAACATGGTGTGTGGTGATATTACCATACTGGACCATAGTGTGTTGTGATATTACCATACTGGTCCATGGTGTGTTGTGATATTACCATACTGGTCCATGGTGTGTTGTGATATTACCATACTGGTCCATGGTGTGTTGTGATATTACCATACTGGACCATGGTGTGTTGTGATATTACCATACTGGTCCATGGTGTGTTGTGATATTACCATACTGGACCATGGTGTGTTGTGATATTACCATACTGGTCCATGTTGTGTTGTGACATTACCATACTGGACATACCATACTCAAACTGTATAGTGATGTGTGTTCAGATATTACCATACTGGACCATAGTGTGTTGTGATATTACCTTTCTGGACCATGGTGTGTTGTGATATTACCATACTGGTCCATGGCGTGTTGTGATATTACCATACTGGTCCATGGTGTGTTGTGATATTACCATACTGGTCCATGGTGTGTTCAGATATTACCATACTGGACCATGGTGTGTTGTGATATTACAATACTGGTCCATGGTGTGTTCAGATATTACCATACTGGTCCATGGTGTGTTGTGATATTACCATACTGGACCATGGTGTGTTGTGATATTACCATACTGGACCATGGTGTGTTGTGATATTACCATACTGGTCCATGTTGTGTTGTGATATTACCATACTGGACCATGGTCGGTTGTGATATTACCATACTGGACCATGGTGTGTTGTGATATTACCATACTGGTCCATAGTGTGTTGTGATATTACCATACTGGAACATGGTGTGTTGTGATATTACCATACTGGACCATGGTGTGTTGTGATATTACCATACTGGACCATGATGTGTTGTGATATTACCATACTGGTCCTTAGTGTGTTGTGATATTACCATACTGGACCATAGTGTGTTGTGATATTACCATACTGGTCCATGGTGTGTTGTGATATTACCATACTGGACCATGGTGTGTTGTGATATTACCATACTGGTCCATGGTGTGTTGTGATATTACCATACTGGACCATGGTGTGTTGTGATATTACCATACTGGACCATGGTGTGTTGTAATATTATCATACTGGTCCATGGTGTGTTGTGATATTACCATACTGGACCATAGTGTGTTGTGATATTACCATACTGGACCATTGTGTGTTGTGATATTACCATACTGGTCCATAGTGTGTTGTGATATTACCATACTGGAACATGGTGTGTGGTGATATTACCATACTGGACCATAGTGTGTTGTGATATTACCATACTGGTCCATGGTGTGTTGTGATATTACCATACTGGACCATGGTGTGTTGTGATATTACCATACTGGTTCATAGTGTGTTGTGATATTACCATACTGGAACATGGTGTGTGGTGATATTACCATACTGGACCATAGTGTGTTGTGATATTACCATACTGGTCCATGGTGTGTTGTGATATTACCATACTGGTCCATAGTGTGTTGTGATATTACCATACTGGAACATGGTGTGTTGTGATATTACCATACTGGACCATGGTGTGTTGTGATATTACCATACTGGACCATGATGTGTTGTGATATTACCATACTGGTCCATGGTGTGTTGTGATATTACCATACTGGTCCATAGTGTGTTGTGATATTACCATACTGGAACATGGTGTGTTGTGATATTACCATACTGGACCATGGTGTGTTGTGATATTACCATACTGGACCATGATGTGTTGTGATATTACCATACTGGTCCATAGTGTGTTGTGATATTACCATACTGGACCATAGTGTGTTGTGATATTACCATACTGGTCCATGGTGTGTTGTGATATTACCATACTGGACCATGGTGTGTTGTGATATTACCATACTGGTCCATGGTGTGTTGTGATATTACCATACTGGACCATGGTGTGTTGTGATATTACCATACTGGACCATGGTGTGTTGTGATATTACCATACTGGTCCATGTTGTGTTGTGATATTACCATACTGGACCATGGTCGGTTGTGATATTACCATACTGGACCATGGTGTGTTGTGATATTACCATACTGGTCCATAGTGTGTTGTGATATTACCATACTGGAACATGGTGTGTGGTGATATTACCATACTGGACCATAGTGTGTTGTGATATTACCATACTGGTCCATGGTGTGTTGTGATATTACCATACTGGTCCATGGTGTGTTGTGATATTACCATACTGGTCCATGGTGTGTTGTGATATTACCATACTGGACCATGGTGTGTTGTGATATTACCATACTGGTCCATGGTGTGTTGTAATATTATCATACTGGTCCATGGTGTGTTGTGATATTACCATACTGGACCATAGTGTGTTGTGATATTACCATACTGGACCATTGTGTGTTGTGATATTACCATACTGGTCCATAGTGTGTTGTGATATTACCATACTGGAACATGGTGTGTGGTGATATTACCATACTGGACCATAGTGTGTTGTGATATTACCATACTGGTCCATGGTGTGTTGTGATATTACCATACTGGACCATGGTGTGTTGTGATATTACCATACTGGTCCATAGTGTGTTGTGATATTACCATACTGGAACATGGTGTGTGGTGATATTACCATACTGGACCATAGTGTGTTGTGATATTACCATACTGGTCCATGGTGTGTTGTGATATTACCATACTGGTCCATGGTGTGTTGTGATATTACCATACTGGTCCATGGTGTGTTGTGATATTACCATACTGGACCATAGTGTGTTGTGATATTACCATACTGGTCCATGGTGTGTTGTGATATTACCATACTGGACCATGGTGTGTTGTGATATTACCATACTGGACCATAGTGTGTTGATATTACCATACTGGACCATGGTGTGTTGTGATATTACCATACTGGTCCCTGGTGTGTTCAGATATTACCATACTGGACCATGGTGTGTTGTGATATTACCATACTGGACCATGGTGTGTTGTGATATTACCATACTGGTCCATGGTGTGTTGTGATATTACCATACTGGACTATGGTGTGTTGTGATATTACCATACTGGTCCATGTTGTGTTGTGACATTACCATACTGGTCCATGGTGTGTTGTGATATTACCATACTGGACATACCATACTCAAACTGTATAGTGATGTGTGTTCAGATATTACCATACTGGACCATAGTGTGTTGTGATATTACCTTTCTGGACCATGGTGTGTTGTGATATTACCATACTGGTCCATGGCGTGTTGTGATATTACCATACTGGTCCATGGTGTGTTGTGATATTACCATACTGGTCCATGGTGTATTCAGATATTACCATACTGGACCATGGTGTGTTGTGATATTACCATACTGGTCCATGGTGTGTTCAGATATTACCATACTGGTCCATGGTGTGTTGTGATATTACCATACTGGACCATGGTGTGTTGTGATATTACCATACTGGACCATAGTGTGTTGTGATATTACCATACTGGACCATGGTGTGTTGTGATATTACCATACTGGTCCATGTTGTGTTGTGATATTACCATACTGGACCATGGTCGGTTGTGATATTACCATACTGGACCATGGTGTGTTGTGATATTACCATACTGGTCCATAGTGTGTTGTGATATTACCATACTGGAACATGGTGTGTGGTGATATTACCATACTGGACCATAGTGTGTTGTGATATTACCATACTGGTCCATGGTGTGTTGTGATATTACCATACTGGTCCATGGTGTGTTGTGATATTACCATACTGGTCCATGGTGTGTTGTGATATTACCATACTGGACCATGGTGTGTTGTGATATTACCATACTGGTCCATGGTGTGTTGTGATATTACCATACTGGACCATGGTGTGTTGTGATATTACCATACTGGTCCATGTTGTGTTGTGACATTACCATACTGGACATACCATACTCAAACTGTATAGTGATGTGTGTTCAGATATTACCATACTGGACCATAGTGTGTTGTGATATTACCTTTCTGGACCATGGTGTGTTGTGATATTACCATACTGGTCCATGGCGTGTTGTGATATTACCATACTGGTCCATGGTGTGTTGTGATATTACCATACTGGTCCATGGTGTGTTCAGATATTACCATACTGGACCATGGTGTGTTGTGATATTACCATACTGGTCCATGGTGTGTTCAGATATTACCATACTGGTCCATGGTGTGTTGTGATATTACCATACTGGACCATGGTGTGTTGTGATATTACCATACTGGACCATGGTGTGTTGTGATATTACCATACTGGTCCATGTTGTGTTGTGATATTACCATACTGGACCATGGTCGGTTGTGATATTACCATACTGGACCATGGTGTGTTGTGATATTACCATACTGGTCCATAGTGTGTTGTGATATTACCATACTGGAACATGGTGTGTTGTGATATTACCATACTGGACCATGGTGTGTTGTGATATTACCATACTGGACCATGATGTGTTGTGATATTACCATACTGGTCCTTAGTGTGTTGTGATATTACCATACTGGACCATAGTGTGTTGTGATATTACCATACTGGTCCATGGTGTGTTGTGATATTACCATACTGGACCATGGTGTGTTGTGATATTACCATACTGGTCCATGGTGTGTTGTGATATTACCATACTGGACCATGGTGTGTTGTGATATTACCATACTGGACCATGGTGTGTTGTAATATTATCATACTGGTCCATGGTGTGTTGTGATATTACCATACTGGACCATAGTGTGTTGTGATATTACCATACTGGACCATTGTGTGTTGTGATATTACCATACTGGTCCATAGTGTGTTGTGATATTACCATACTGGAACATGGTGTGTGGTGATATTACCATACTGGACCATAGTGTGTTGTGATATTACCATACTGGTCCATGGTGTGTTGTGATATTACCATACTGGACCATGGTGTGTTGTGATATTACCATACTGGTTCATAGTGTGTTGTGATATTACCATACTGGAACATGGTGTGTGGTGATATTACCATACTGGACCATAGTGTGTTGTGATATTACCATACTGGTCCATGGTGTGTTGTGATATTACCATACTGGTCCATAGTGTGTTGTGATATTACCATACTGGAACATGGTGTGTTGTGATATTACCATACTGGACCATGGTGTGTTGTGATATTACCATACTGGACCATGATGTGTTGTGATATTACCATACTGGTCCATGGTGTGTTGTGATATTACCATACTGGTCCATAGTGTGTTGTGATATTACCATACTGGAACATGGTGTGTTGTGATATTACCATACTGGACCATGGTGTGTTGTGATATTACCATACTGGACCATGATGTGTTGTGATATTACCATACTGGTCCATAGTGTGTTGTGATATTACCATACTGGACCATAGTGTGTTGTGATATTACCATACTGGTCCATGGTGTGTTGTGATATTACCATACTGGACCATGGTGTGTTGTGATATTACCATACTGGTCCATGGTGTGTTGTGATATTACCATACTGGACCATGGTGTGTTGTGATATTACCATACTGGACCATGGTGTGTTGTAATATTATCATACTGGTCCATGGTGTGTTGTGATATTACCATACTGGACCATAGTGTGTTGTGATATTACCATACTGGACCATTGTGTGTTGTGATATTACCATACTGGTCCATAGTGTGTTGTGATATTACCATACTGGAACATGGTGTGTGGTGATATTACCATACTGGACCATAGTGTGTTGTGATATTACCATACTGGTCCATGGTGTGTTGTGATATTACCATACTGGACCATGGTGTGTTGTGATATTACCATACTGGTCCATAGTGTGTTGTGATATTACCATACTGGAACATGGTGTGTGGTGATATTACCATACTGGACCATAGTGTGTTGTGATATTACCATACTGGTCCATGGTGTGTTGTGATATTACCATACTGGTCCATGGTGTGTTGTGATATTACCATACTGGTCCATGGTGTGTTGTGATATTACCATACTGGACCATAGTGTGGTGTGATATTACCATACTGGTCCATGGTGTGTTGTGATATTACCATACTGGACCATGGTGTGTTGTGATATTACCATACTGGACCATAGTGTGTTGATATTACCATACTGGACCATGGTGTGTTGTGATATTACCATACTGGTCCCTGGTGTGTTCAGATATTACCATACTGGACCATGGTGTGTTGTGATATTACCATACTGGACCATGGTGTGTTGTGATATTACCATACTGGTCCATGGTGTGTTGTGATATTACCATACTGGACCATGGTGTGTTGTGATATTACCATACTGGTCCATGTTGTGTTGTGACATTACCATACTGGTCCATGGTGTGTTGTGATATTACCATACTGGACATACCATACTCAAACTGTATAGTGATGTGTGTTCAGATATTACCATACTGGACCATAGTGTGTTGTGATATTACCTTTCTGGACCATGGTGTGTTGTGATATTACCATACTGGTCCATGGCGTGTTGTGATATTACCATACTGGTCCATGGTGTGTTGTGATATTACCATACTGGTCCATGGTGTGTTCAGATATTACCATACTGGACCATGGTGTGTTGTGATATTACCATACTGGTCCATGGTGTGTTCAGATATTACCATACTGGTCCATGGTGTGTTGTGATATTACCATACTGGACCATGGTGTGTTGTGATATTACCATACTGGACCATGATGTGTTGTGATATTACCATACTGGTCCATGGTGTGTTGTGATATTACCATACTGGTCCATAGTGTGTTGTGATATTACCATACTGGAACATGGTGTGTTGTGATATTACCATACTGGTCCATGGTGTGTTGTGATATTACCATACTGGTCCATAGTGTGTTGTGATATTACCATACTGGAACATGGTGTGTTGTGATATTACCATACTGGACCATGGTGTGTTGTGATATTACCATACTGGACCATGATGTGTTGTGATATTACCATACTGGTCCATGGTGTGTTGTGATATTACCATACTGGTCCATAGTGTGTTGTGATATTACCATACTGGAACATGGTGTGTTGTGATATTACCATACTGGACCATGGTGTGTTGTGATATTACCATACTGGACCATGATGTGTTGTGATATTACCATACTGGTCCATAGTGTGTTGTGATATTACCATACTGGACCATAGTGTGTTGTGATATTACCATACTGGTCCATGGTGTGTTGTGATATTACCATACTGGACCATGGTGTGTTGTGATATTACCATACTGGTCCATGGTGTGTTGTGATATTACCATACTGGACCATGGTGTGTTGTGATATTACCATACTGGACCATGGTGTGTTGTGATATTACCATACTGGTCCATGTTGTGTTGTGATATTACCATACTGGACCATGGTCGGTTGTGATATTACCATACTGGACCATGGTGTGTTGTGATATTACCATACTGGTCCATAGTGTGTTGTGATATTACCATACTGGAACATGGTGTGTGGTGATATTACCATACTGGACCATAGTGTGTTGTGATATTACCATACTGGTCCATGGTGTGTTGTGATATTACCATACTGGTCCATGGTGTGTTGTGATATTACCATACTGGTCCATGGTGTGTTGTGATATTACCATACTGGACCATGGTGTGTTGTGATATTACCATACTGGTCCATGGTGTGTTGTAATATTATCATACTGGTCCATGGTGTGTTGTGATATTACCATACTGGACCATAGTGTGTTGTGATATTACCATACTGGACCATTGTGTGTTGTGATATTACCATACTGGTCCATAGTGTGTTGTGATATTACCATACTGGAACATGGTGTGTGGTGATATTACCATACTGGACCATAGTGTGTTGTGATATTACCATACTGGTCCATGGTGTGTTGTGATATTACCATACTGGACCATGGTGTGTTGTGATATTACCATACTGGTCCATAGTGTGTTGTGATATTACCATACTGGAACATGGTGTGTGGTGATATTACCATACTGGACCATAGTGTGTTGTGATATTACCATACTGGTCCATGGTGTGTTGTGATATTACCATACTGGTCCATGGTGTGTTGTGATATTACCATACTGGTCCATGGTGTGTTGTGATATTACCATACTGGACCATAGTGTGTTGTGATATTACCATACTGGTCCATGGTGTGTTGTGATATTACCATACTGGACCATGGTGTGTTGTGATATTACCATACTGGACCATAGTGTGTTGATATTACCATACTGGACCATGGTGTGTTGTGATATTACCATACTGGTCCCTGGTGTGTTCAGATATTACCATACTGGACCATGGTGTGTTGTGATATTACCATACTGGACCATGGTGTGTTGTGATATTACCATACTGGTCCATGGTGTGTTGTGATATTACCATACTGGACCATGGTGTGTTGTGATATTACCATACTGGTCCATGTTGTGTTGTGACATTACCATACTGGTCCATGGTGTGTTGTGATATTACCATACTGGACATACCATACTCAAACTGTATAGTGATGTGTGTTCAGATATTACCATACTGGACCATAGTGTGTTGTGATATTACCTTTCTGGACCATGGTGTGTTGTGATATTACCATACTGGTCCATGGCGTGTTGTGATATTACCATACTGGTCCATGGTGTGTTGTGATATTACCATACTGGTCCATGGTGTATTCAGATATTACCATACTGGACCATGGTGTGTTGTGATATTACCATACTGGTCCATGGTGTGTTCAGATATTACCATACTGGTCCATGGTGTGTTGTGATATTACCATACTGGACCATGGTGTGTTGTGATATTACCATACTGGACCATAGTGTGTTGTGATATTTCCATACTGGACCATGGTGTGTTGTGATATTACCATACTGGTCCATGTTGTGTTGTGATATTACCATACTGGACCATGGTCGGTTGTGATATTACCATACTGGACCATGGTGTGTTGTGATATTACCATACTGGTCCATAGTGTGTTGTGATATTACCATACTGGAACATGGTGTGTGGTGATATTACCATACTGGACCATAGTGTGTTGTGATATTACCATACTGGTCCATGGTGTGTTGTGATATTACCATACTGGTCCATGGTGTGTTGTGATATTACCATACTGGTCCATGGTGTGTTGTGATATTACCATACTGGACCATGGTGTGTTGTGATATTACCATACTGGTCCATGGTGTGTTGTGATATTACCATACTGGACCATGGTGTGTTGTGATATTACCATACTGGTCCATGTTGTGTTGTGACATTACCATACTGGACATACCATACTCAAACTGTATAGTGATGTGTGTTCAGATATTACCATACTGGACCATAGTGTGTTGTGATATTACCTTTCTGGACCATGGTGTGTTGTGATATTACCATACTGGTCCATGGCGTGTTGTGATATTACCATACTGGTCCATGGTGTGTTGTGATATTACCATACTGGTCCATGGTGTGTTCAGATATTACCATACTGGACCATGGTGTGTTGTGATATTACCATACTGGTCCATGGTGTGTTCAGATATTACCATACTGGTCCATGGTGTGTTGTGATATTACCATACTGGACCATGGTGTGTTGTGATATTACCATACTGGACCATGGTGTGTTGTGATATTACCATACTGGTCCATGTTGTGTTGTGATATTACCATACTGGACCATGGTCGGTTGTGATATTACCATACTGGACCATGGTGTGTTGTGATATTACCATACTGGTCCATAGTGTGTTGTGATATTACCATACTGGAACATGGTGTGTTGTGATATTACCATACTGGACCATGGTGTGTTGTGATATTACCATACTGGACCATGATGTGTTGTGATATTACCATACTGGTCCTTAGTGTGTTGTGATATTACCATACTGGACCATAGTGTGTTGTGATATTACCATACTGGTCCATGGTGTGTTGTGATATTACCATACTGGACCATGGTGTGTTGTGATATTACCATACTGGTCCATGGTGTGTTGTGATATTACCATACTGGACCATGGTGTGTTGTGATATTACCATACTGGACCATGGTGTGTTGTAATATTATCATACTGGTCCATGGTGTGTTGTGATATTACCATACTGGACCATAGTGTGTTGTGATATTACCATACTGGACCATTGTGTGTTGTGATATTACCATACTGGTCCATAGTGTGTTGTGATATTACCATACTGGAACATGGTGTGTGGTGATATTACCATACTGGACCATAGTGTGTTGTGATATTACCATACTGGTCCATGGTGTGTTGTGATATTACCATACTGGACCATGGTGTGTTGTGATATTACCATACTGGTTCATAGTGTGTTGTGATATTACCATACTGGAACATGGTGTGTGGTGATATTACCATACTGGACCATAGTGTGTTGTGATATTACCATACTGGTCCATGGTGTGTTGTGATATTACCATACTGGTCCATAGTGTGTTGTGATATTACCATACTGGAACATGGTGTGTTGTGATATTACCATACTGGACCATGGTGTGTTGTGATATTACCATACTGGACCATGATGTGTTGTGATATTACCATACTGGTCCATGGTGTGTTGTGATATTACCATACTGGTCCATAGTGTGTTGTGATATTACCATACTGGAACATGGTGTGTTGTGATATTACCATACTGGACCATGGTGTGTTGTGATATTACCATACTGGACCATGATGTGTTGTGATATTACCATACTGGTCCATAGTGTGTTGTGATATTACCATACTGGACCATAGTGTGTTGTGATATTACCATACTGGTCCATGGTGTGTTGTGATATTACCATACTGGACCATGGTGTGTTGTGATATTACCATACTGGTCCATGGTGTGTTGTGATATTACCATACTGGACCATGGTGTGTTGTGATATTACCATACTGGACCATGGTGTGTTGTAATATTATCATACTGGTCCATGGTGTGTTGTGATATTACCATACTGGACCATAGTGTGTTGTGATATTACCATACTGGACCATTGTGTGTTGTGATATTACCATACTGGTCCATAGTGTGTTGTGATATTACCATACTGGAACATGGTGTGTGGTGATATTACCATACTGGACCATAGTGTGTTGTGATATTACCATACTGGTCCATGGTGTGTTGTGATATTACCATACTGGACCATGGTGTGTTGTGATATTACCATACTGGTCCATAGTGTGTTGTGATATTACCATACTGGAACATGGTGTGTGGTGATATTACCATACTGGACCATAGTGTGTTGTGATATTACCATACTGGTCCATGGTGTGTTGTGATATTACCATACTGGTCCATGGTGTGTTGTGATATTACCATACTGGTCCATGGTGTGTTGTGATATTACCATACTGGACCATAGTGTGGTGTGATATTACCATACTGGTCCATGGTGTGTTGTGATATTACCATACTGGACCATGGTGTGTTGTGATATTACCATACTGGACCATAGTGTGTTGATATTACCATACTGGACCATGGTGTGTTGTGATATTACCATACTGGTCCCTGGTGTGTTCAGATATTACCATACTGGACCATGGTGTGTTGTGATATTACCATACTGGACCATGGTGTGTTGTGATATTACCATACTGGTCCATGGTGTGTTGTGATATTACCATACTGGACCATGGTGTGTTCAGATATTACCATACTGGACCATGGTGTGTTGTGATATTACCATACTGGTCCATGGTGTGTTGTGATATTACCATACTGGTCCATGGTGTGTTCAGATATTACCATACTGGTCCATGGTGTGTTGTGATATTACCATACTGGACCATGGTGTGTTGTGATATTACCATACTGGACCATAGTGTGTTGTGATATTACCATACTGGACCATAGTGTGTTGTGATATTACCTTTCTGGACCATGGTGTGTTGTGATATTACCATACTGGTCCATGGCGTGTTGTGATATTACCATACTGGTCCATGGTGTGTTGTGATATTACCATACTGGTCCATGGTGTGTTCAGATATTACCATACTGGACCATGGTGTGTTGTGATATTACCATACTGGACCATAGTGTGTTGTGATATTACCATACTGGTCCATGGTGTGTTGTGATATTACCATACTGGACCATGGTGTGTTGTGATATTACCATACTGGTCCATGGTGTGTTGTGATATTACCATACTGGACCATGGTGTGTTGTGATATTACCATACTGGACCATGGTGTGTTGTAATATTATCATACTGGTCCATGGTGTGTTGTGATATTACCATACTGGTCCATGGTGTGTTCAGATATTACCATACTGGACCATTGTGTGTTGTGATATTACCATACTGGTCCATAGTGTGTTGTGATATTACCATACTGGAACATGGTGTGTGGTGATATTACCATACTGGACCATAGTGTGTTGTGATATTACCATACTGGTCCATGGTGTGTTGTGATATTACCATACTGGACCATGGTGTGTTGTGATATTACCATACTGGTCCATAGTGTGTTGTGATATTACCATACTGGAACATGGTGTGTGGTGATATTACCATACTGGACCATAGTGTGTTGTGATATTACCATACTGGTCCATGGTGTGTTGTGATATTACCATACTGGTCCATGGTGTGTTGTGATATTACCATACTGGTCCATGGTGTGTTGTGATATTACCATACTGGACCATAGTGTGGTGTGATATTACCATACTGGTCCATGGTGTGTTGTGATATTACCATACTGGACCATGGTGTGTTGTGATATTACCATACTGGACCATAGTGTGTTGATATTACCATACTGGACCATGGTGTGTTGTGATATTACCATACTGGTCCCTGGTGTGTTCAGATATTACCATACTGGACCATGGTGTGTTGTGATATTACCATACTGGACCATGGTGTGTTGTGATATTACCATACTGGTCCATGGTGTGTTGTGATATTACCATACTGGACCATGGTGTGTTGTGATATTACCATACTGGTCCATGTTGTGTTGTGACATTACCATACTGGTCCATGGTGTGTTGTGATATTACCATACTGGACATACCATACTCAAACTGTATAGTGATGTGTGTTCAGATATTACCATACTGGACCATAGTGTGTTGTGATATTACCTTTCTGGACCATGGTGTGTTGTGATATTACCATACTGGTCCATGGCGTGTTGTGATATTACCATACTGGTCCATGGTGTGTTGTGATATTACCATACTGGTCCATGGTGTGTTCAGATATTACCATACTGGACCATGGTGTGTTGTGATATTACCATACTGGTCCATGGTGTGTTCAGATATTACCATACTGGTCCATGGTGTGTTGTGATATTACCATACTGGACCATGGTGTGTTGTGATATTACCATACTGGACCATAGTGTGTTGTGATATTACCATACTGGACCATGGTGTGTTGTGATATTACCATACTGGTCCATGTTGTGTTGTGATATTACCATACTGGACCATGGTCGGTTGTGATATTACCATACTGGACCATGGTGTGTTGTGATATTACCATACTGGTCCATAGTGTGTTGTGATATTACCATACTGGAACATGGTGTGTGGTGATATTACCATACTGGACCATAGTGTGTTGTGATATTACCATACTGGTCCATGGTGTGTTGTGATATTACCATACTGGTCCATGGTGTGTTGTGATATTACCATACTGGTCCATGGTGTGTTGTGATATTACCATACTGGACCATGGTGTGTTGTGATATTACCATACTGGACCATTGTGTGTTGTGATATTACCATACTGGTCCATAGTGTGTTGTGATATTACCATACTGGAACATGGTGTGTGGTGATATTACCATACTGGACCATAGTGTGTTGTGATATTACCATACTGGTCCATGGTGTGTTGTGATATTACCATACTGGACCATGGTGTGTTGTGATATTACCATACTGGTCCATAGTGTGTTGTGATATTACCATACTGGAACATGGTGTGTGGTGATATTACCATACTGGACCATAGTGTGTTGTGATATTACCATACTGGTCCATGGTGTGTTGTGATATTACCATACTGGTCCATGGTGTGTTGTGATATTACCATACTGGTCCATGGTGTGTTGTGATATTACCATACTGGACCATAGTGTGTTGTGATATTACCATACTGGTCCATAGTGTGTTGTGATATTACCATACTGGAACATGGTGTGTGGTGATATTACCATACTGGACCATAGTGTGTTGTGATATTACCATACTGGTCCATGGTGTGTTGTGATATTACCATACTGGTCCATGGTGTGTTGTGATATTACCATACTGGTCCATGGTGTGTTGTGATATTACCATACTGGACCATAGTGTGTTGTGATATTACCATACTGGTCCATGGTGTGTTGTGATATTACCATACTGGACCATGGTGTGTTGTGATATTACCATACTGGACCATAGTGTGTTGATATTACCATACTGGACCATGGTGTGTTGTGATATTACCATACTGGTCCCTGGTGTGTTCAGATATTACCATACTGGACCATGGTGTGTTGTGATATTACCATACTGGACCATGGTGTGTTGTGATATTACCATACTGGTCCATGGTGTGTTGTGATATTACCATACTGGACCATGGTGTGTTGTGATATTACCATACTGGTCCATGTTGTGTTGTGACATTACCATACTGGTCCATGGTGTGTTGTGATATTACCATACTGGACATACCATACTCAAACTGTATAGTGATGTGTGTTCAGATATTACCATACTGGACCATAGTGTGTTGTGATATTACCTTTCTGGACCATGGTGTGTTGTGATATTACCATACTGGTCCATGGCGTGTTGTGATATTACCATACTGGTCCATGGTGTCTTGTGATATTACCATACTGGTCCATGGTGTGTTCAGATATTACCATACTGGACCATGGTGTGTTGTGATATTACCATACTGGTCCATGGTGTGTTCAGATATTACCATACTGGTCCATGGTGTGTTGTGATATTACCATACTGGACCATGGTGTGTTGTGATATTACCATACTGGACCATAGTGTGTTGTGATATTACCATACTGGACAATGGTGTGTTGTGATATTACCATACTGGTCCATGTTGTGTTGTGATATTACCATACTGGACCATGGTCGGTTGTGATATTACCATACTGGACCATGGTGTGTTGTGATATTACCATACTGGTCCATAGTGTGTTGTGATATTACCATACTGGAACATGGTGTGTGGTGATATTACCATACTGGACCATAGTGTGTTGTGATATTACCATACTGGTCCATGGTGTGTTGTGATATTACCATACTGGTCCATGGTGTGTTGTGATATTACCATACTGGTCCATGGTGTGTTGTGATATTACCATACTGGACCATGGTGTGTTGTGATATTACCATACTGGTCCATGGTGTGTTGTGATATTACCATACTGGACCATGGTGTGTTGTGATATTACCATACTGGTCCATGTTGTGTTGTGACATTACCATACTGGACATACCATACTCAAACTGTATAGTGATGTGTGTTCAGATATTACCATACTGGACCATAGTGTGTTGTGATATTACCTTTCTGGACCATGGTGTGTTGTGATATTACCATACTGGTCCATGGCGTGTTGTGATATTACCATACTGGTCCATGGTGTGTTGTGATATTACCATACTGGTCCATGGTGTGTTCAGATATTACCATACTGGACCATGGTGTGTTGTGATATTACCATACTGGTCCATGGTGTGTTCAGATATTACCATACTGGTCCATGGTGTGTTGTGATATTACCATACTGGACCATGGTGTGTTGTGATATTACCATACTGGACCATGGTGTGTTGTGATATTACCATACTGGTCCATGTTGTGTTGTGATATTACCATACTGGACCATGGTCGGTTGTGATATTACCATACTGGACCATGGTGTGTTGTGATATTACCATACTGGTCCATAGTGTGTTGTGATATTACCATACTGGAACATGGTGTGTTGTGATATTACCATACTGGACCATGGTGTGTTGTGATATTACCATACTGGACCATGATGTGTTGTGATATTACCATACTGGTCCTTAGTGTGTTGTGATATTACCATACTGGACCATAGTGTGTTGTGATATTACCATACTGGTCCATGGTGTGTTGTGATATTACCATACTGGACCATGGTGTGTTGTGATATTACCATACTGGTCCATGGTGTGTTGTGATATTACCATACTGGACCATGGTGTGTTGTGATATTACCATACTGGACCATGGTGTGTTGTAATATTATCATACTGGTCCATGGTGTGTTGTGATATTACCATACTGGACCATAGTGTGTTGTGATATTACCATACTGGACCATTGTGTGTTGTGATATTACCATACTGGTCCATAGTGTGTTGTGATATTACCATACTGGAACATGGTGTGTGGTGATATTACCATACTGGACCATAGTGTGTTGTGATATTACCATACTGGTCCATGGTGTGTTGTGATATTACCATACTGGACCATGGTGTGTTGTGATATTACCATACTGGTCCATAGTGTGTTGTGATATTACCATACTGGAACATGGTGTGTGGTGATATTACCATACTGGACCATAGTGTGTTGTGATATTACCATACTGGTCCATGGTGTGTTGTGATATTACCATACTGGTCCATGGTGTGTTGTGATATTACCATACTGGTCCATGGTGTGTTGTGATATTACCATACTGGACCATAGTGTGTTGTGATATTACCATACTGGTCCATGGTGTGTTGTGATATTACCATACTGGACCATGGTGTGTTGTGATATTACCATACTGGACCATAGTGTGTTGATATTACCATACTGGACCATGGTGTGTTGTGATATTACCATACTGGTCCCTGGTGTGTTCAGATATTACCATACTGGACCATGGTGTGTTGTGATATTACCATACTGGACCATGGTGTGTTGTGATATTACCATACTGGTCCATGGTGTGTTGTGATATTACCATACTGGACCATGGTGTGTTGTGATATTACCATACTGGTCCATGTTGTGTTGTGACATTACCATACTGGTCCATGGTGTGTTGTGATATTACCATACTGGACATACCATACTCAAACTGTATAGTGATGTGTGTTCAGATATTACCATACTGGACCATAGTGTGTTGTGATATTACCTTTCTGGACCATGGTGTGTTGTGATATTACCATACTGGTCCATGGCGTGTTGTGATATTACCATACTGGTCCATGGTGTGTTGTGATATTACCATACTGGTCCATGGTGTGTTCAGATATTACCATACTGGACCATGGTGTGTTGTGATATTACCATACTGGTCCATGGTGTGTTCAGATATTACCATACTGGTCCATGGTGTGTTGTGATATTACCATACTGGACCATGGTGTGTTGTGATATTACCATACTGGACCATAGTGTGTTGTGATATTACCATACTGGACCATGGTGTGTTGTGATATTACCATACTGGTCCATGTTGTGTTGTGATATTACCATACTGGACCATGGTCGGTTGTGATATTACCATTCTGGACCATGGTGTGTTGTGATATTACCATACTGGTCCATAGTGTGTTGTGATATTACCATACTGGAACATGGTGTGTGGTGATATTACCATACTGGACCATAGTGTGTTGTGATATTACCATACTGGTCCATGGTGTGTTGTGATATTACCATACTGGTCCATGGTGTGTTGTGATATTACCATACTGGTCCATGGTGTGTTGTGATATTACCATACTGGACCATAGTGTGTTGTGATATTACCATACTGGTCCATGGTGTGTTGTGATATTACCATACTGGTCCATGGTGTGTTGTGATATTACCATACTGGTCCATGGTGTGTTGTGATATTACCATACTGGACCATAGTGTGTTGTGATATTACCATACTGGTCCATGGTGTGTTGTGATATTACCATACTGGACCATGGTGTGTTGTGATATTACCATACTGGACCATAGTGTGTTGATATTACCATACTGGACCATGGTGTGTTGTGATATTACCATACTGGTCCCTGGTGTGTTGTGATATTACCATGCTGGACCATGGTGTGTTGTGATATTACCATACTGGTCCATGGTGTGTTCAGATATTACCATACTGGACCATGGTGTGTTGTGATATTACCATACTGGGCCATGGTGTGTTGTGATATTACCATACTGGTCCATGGTGTGTTGTGATATTACCATACTGGACCATGGTGTGTTGTGATATTACCATACTGGTCCATGTTGTGTTGTGACATTACCATACTGGTCCATGGTGTGTTGTGATATTACCATACTGGACATACCATACTCAAACTGTATAGTGATGTGTGTTCAGATATTACCATACTGGACCATAGTGTGTTGTGATATTACCTTTCTGGACCATGGTGTGTTGTGATATTACCATACTGGTCCATGGCGTGTTGTGATATTACCATACTGGTCCATGGTGTGTTGTGATATTACCATACTGGTCCATGGTGTGTTCAGATATTACCATACTGGACCATGGTGTGTTGTGATATTACCATACTGGTCCATGGTGTGTTCAGATATTACCATACTGGTCCATGGTGTGTTGTGATATTACCATACTGGACCATGGTGTGTTGTGATATTACCATACTGGACCATAGTGTGTTGTGATATTACCATACTGGACCATGGTGTGTTGTGATATTACCATACTGGTCCATGTTGTGTTGTGATATTACCATACTGGACCATGGTCGGTTGTGATATTACCATACTGGACCATGGTGTGTTGTGATATTACCATACTGGACCATGGTGTGTTGTGATATTACCATACTGGTCCATGGTGTGTTGTGATATTACCATACTGGTCCATGGTGTGTTGTGATATTACCATACTGGTCCATGGTGTGTTGTGATATTACCATACTGGTCCATGGTGTGTTGTGATATTACCATACTGGACCATGGTGTGTTGTGATATTACCATACTGGTCCATGGTGTGTTGTGATATTACCATACTGGTCCATGGTGTGTTGTGATATTACCATACTGGTCCATGGTGTGTTGTGATATTACCATACTGGACCATGGTGTGTTGTGATATTACCATATGGGTGTGAGGTGGTGTTATGACCACACATGCACCAGTATGATCATACTGTAGCTGGTGTATGATGTGCTCAAACTGTATAGTGATGTCTTGGCTGATTAGCCTAATATCACGAATATGAATTTATGTAGTTATTCTTTTTTCGACAACACACTAGTATTAAATGTGTATTGCCAATGTATTCCACATATATATCTATGTATATTATATATCTGTACCATAAATCCTTGCCATGTATTTGTGGATATATATTAGAAGTCTAGTGAATAGCAGTAGCCTAATGTAATGTAGCTTGAAAAACATCTGTATATGCTTATATTATGGAATGCTACATAATGTTGTATAGGAAATATTATGTGAACTATGATGGAGAATGTATAAATTTAGGTCTCAGATATATTACTGTCATGTATACTGTATAATTTCCCTTTCATTATTGTTCATTGCATTGTCCTCTAAAATTAAATTAGATTTTGGCACTGTGAGATGTATACCACATAGATATGGTTTTGATTCACATGTTGCATATATATACTTAATATTGTAATCATGTATACTTATGCATAATGGCTGGCTGGCAGACGTCTTGAAATCCTCCCTTAACCCCTCCTCCCCTCTCCCGCCAGTGTTACCATGTCTTGCCAATATGAATTCTTTGTTCACATATTTTTATATCATGATATAATCTTTAATGTCCTGAATTATTGATATGTATTATTATGTAAGGTTGTGTATTATAGTCTTTTTTTTTGTTGATATATGAATTAGAAGTTCTTGATCGAGATATGTCTGTATATGAGCTTGAGATATTTGAAAAAGAGGAGTCAGCTGACTCATAGAGGTGGATACAGTGTCGCTCCCGGCCAGCATGGCTCTGGGCGGTCACTCTTTGATTTTCTCAGTCGAGCGCATGTGTTGCCGCTACGGTCCGGGTTTTGTGACCTTATTTGTGTCATTTGACTGCTAGGATATTTGTCATGTTGCAGTAATGTATACCATGGATCAGTTCTACCATTGTGCATCCTTTATACCAGGTGATAGGTGCTGTTATATATCTTAGTGAGGTGGGTACCTGAGGATCTTAAGTGATGCCATTGTGCTGTATATGATATTGATTCCTCATACCTCATTTGTTAATGGTTGTGACACCACCACCACCCTGTATTGGTATTAGCAGCATAATAGGCGCTAGTGTCCCACTGCGCCACGATAGAGCCTGGCGTCAGCTAGTGCTGATTGTATGCAGTTTTGAGACCTGTTGATGATCATGCCCAGCTTTGAGAAGCTGGATAAATCATTGAGTGTGAGTTTATAGATTGTATTCTTTTTCAAGTTATGTTCATTTATGTTAATGCCCAGTAAACTGGTATTTTTTTTGTTAGCCTTTCACTCCCCTAGACACTTATTGATATTTGGCAAGTCTATGTTTTTCATTGATCTCCACTTAAGCCTGACCAGGATTTTCACACAATTTCCCCCATGCACTCTCGCTGTCATTTAGGAATGTTCTACCTCTGATGCTCCTCTTTTAATACACAGAGTAATGACACTAACATGTGATTACCCCCCATGCACTTTGTCAGAGTGCATGGGGGGGGGGGATTGTGTGAAAATCCTGGTCCGGCTTCAGTGGAAGCCTCAGAAAACCCTCGTTTGTTCTGCAGAACTCCAGATTGCAGTTCTTTGATATGTCATGGCCTGATTGTCTGGGGCATGAGCATGAAAATACCCACCCACCACAATGGTTCGAATCCTCATCACGGCTCCTAAGGATTTTCTCACTAATTTAATTATTCCCATCCTGATTAGTAACAATATGTATTCGAGAAATAGTGATGGGCTTTAATTACTCTTGGTTCACTTCCACACCTGCAGAGGTAGGAAATAAACTCCTAAGTCAAAAAAATAGAACATTCAATACAAATAAATGACCATGGCAAATATTGATATTAACTGAGGCTGGACCCACAACCCCTCAGTGTACTCTTCTTGAACTCTCCTCAACACTCCCGTTACACCATGTTACAAACATGTTGTTAATTGTCTTATATCACACGTGACTGTCTCCTCTGTAACTGAGGTGAACCTTTGGTCAAAACTGTACATACAACTAATGTGCTCATGTGTTCAATATCTTCACCACATAACCTTGACTTCCTGGCCAAAAGTAGTTACCAATAAATCAACATATGGTCAAACACTCCACATAATGGACAACAATAAATGGGTACACTAACTTGCACATATATGTCTAATATTGGTAAGTCCCTTGACGATTGTTCATCAATAACATTCCCTGAGGTAATTAAGATCAGCCATTCTCGACACCAAGACAAAAGAATATTACATGCATGGAAAGGTATGAGCAGTTGGTCATAGGAGACTATTATAAAAAAAAATGGTGGTCTTGCTATGGGGGAACTGGTTCTATTAAGGGGTGAGGGTAGTTAGAAGACAGAGTTATCAAATATGGGAGAGCTAAAAGGCCCGGCCCCCAAAATAAACTATCCACCGTAATAATAACTTGCTACTAGACCATATATGTCAGTCTAAGGGTTGATCAATGCACTCCCACACAGGAAGAAGGGATACTCTGTTCTAATTTACTTATTTATTAACCCCTTAACAGCCCCCCCAAATACATTCACACCAATAACAATAATAATAATAACTTTACCACACTACCTTACGTTAAAAGCCTTGGTCCACATAAGCAGGATACAAGGTTTTACACTGAACACAAGCTAGGGTAAAGCTCTACTACTGAATAACTTGAAGTTAGAGTCAGCTTAGGGTAGGGGACCACGTGGTTCCAATGGTACCCCCTTTAGAATAACTAGTAATATAAACTCTAAACACACCTACTACACACAAAATATACTACTCTACACATAGAACATGAGTATGCCAGACATGGAATAATGTACTTATCTTAAACAAGACACAGAAATAAGGAAACGAAGAGGAAGGGTAGGAGGTTCCTGTCCACACCACGCCAGCTCAGAAAAAGATGGAGTCTCTCTCTCCATCCCCCCAGCTGGCTGCTGCCGGCAGACTGCTCAAATAATCGTACTGCAGCCCTATACCAAGTTTACTCAGGTTTACTTTACAAATGATTAGAAAGTATTAGTAAGCATAGTTGGTGCCTATGTTATTATTTAATAATCAACCCCCAGCTCAGTCTTTAAATGCTCTTTGAGAAACAAGAATAGTCTTACGTCTGGCAGGGAAGATACAAACAATTGCCACTCGTGATGCGCTCAACTGTACTATAAGAAAGTTTAATAACTAAATTTTGACCTCTGGTTTCCACTGAAGAACCCAGGGTCGTAACAGAGACACTGCTAACGACCCGTTGTTGAGTGCCTTAAACACTCCACTGTTTATATTGTTGGGGCAATGTTTACACTGATGCATCTGGCAGCGTGGCGCCTCCCTTGCTGGCTGAGACCCAGTAACAGTCTGGGCTTCACACTCTCCTCCAAATATATCAACCCAGCCTCTTGTTTACACACTGCTTTTGTAACTGTGTGCACCTGTGTACTGCTGTGTAACTATGTGCACCTGTGTACTGCTGTGTAACTATGTGCACCTGTGTACTGCTGTGTAACTATGTGCACCTGTGTACTGATGTGTAACTATGTGCACCTGTGTACTGCTGTGTAACTATGTGCATCTGTGTACTGCTGTGTAACTATGTGCACCTGTGTACTGCTGTGTAACTATGTACTGCTGTGTAACTATGTGCACCTGTGTACTGCTGTGTAACTATGTGCACCTGTGTACTGCTGTGTAACTATGTGCACCTGTGTACTGCTGTGTAACTATGTGCACCTGTGTACTGCTGTGTAACTATGTGCACCTGTGTACTGCTGTGTAACTATGTGCACCTGTGTACTGCTGTGTAACTATGTGCACCTGTGTACTGCTGTGGGAGTAGACGGGGGTAGAGGGAAAGACCCGGCTTAAAAAAGGTGAAACGTATAAGAGTCAATATCTTCACTAGTTTATAATCACATCTCCACCATACTAGTTCTCTTCACACAATGGGACTTTCCACCTGCAGAGTTCAGTACGATCATCCCGTGTAAATGGTGTTTACCAGAGATGAATTTACAATAATCTGACCCAATTAACACTCCTATATCTTTGATACGTTTAGATTTGATTTATGAGTAAGCTAATTTGACTCGCTGCTGTTTTAAATGTTTAATTGTGATCCCTAGACCTGGTACATGTAGGTCAGATGGGATTGTGTCCACGACTATAGAGAATACAGGTCTTAGGTAACCACCCAAGGGAATGTAGGGTTTGACTACGTTTAGGTCCACTGTTGGATAAAAACCCAAGTATATTCAGGGTGACCTGCATCACTGGTTATTTATTTTTTTATTTATTTATGCATATACAAGAATGTACATAAGGAATGTGAGGATACAAATATGGTAATTACAGTCTTGTAAAGCCACTAGCACGTGCAGCGTTTCGGGCAGGTCCTTAATTTAAGAAAATTTTAAGGAGGTAAATACTTGCAAAATTTATAGACAAAAAAATGATAACAGATTACATGAAATGATAAAAAAAAAAAAAAAAAAAAAAAAAAAAAAAAAAAAAAAAAAAAAAGATGAGAGAAAATTGTAGGTACAGTATATTAAAGCACATAGGTAGCTAAGATTGATTGCAATGACAGCTTAAAATGGTAGTTGACAACAAATTGGTAGGCACAATACAGCAGAAACAATATAAGATTGATTGCAATGACAGCTTGAATGGTAGTTGACAAAAATTGGTAGTCACAATACAGCATATGGCTAGCACATAGAAGAAGACAGCAATGAACACAATGATAAGGTTGTTTGATATTACATAAAAATTAGGAGATTGGGTAACACTAGGTACAGAGCAAATTTAAAGCTCAGTGTAGGAAACTAAATAGATGAAGTTAGGTACTTTTTGGTTTTGCTTTTAAATAAGGCAAAAGTTTTACAGTTTTTCAATTCACTAGGGAGTGAGTTCCATAAACTAGGTCTCTTAATTTGCATAGAGTGTTTACACAGATTAAGTTTGACCCTGGGGATATCAAAGAGATATTTATTTCTGGTGTGGTGATAATGGGTCCTATTACATCTGTCCAGGGAGAGTTTCAGAGCATGGTTTGCATTTAAGAACAGGGTTTTGTAAATGTAGTTGACACAAGAGAATGTGTGGAGGGAGTTAATATTTAGCAAGTTTAGGGATTTAAACAAGGGAGCTGAGTGTTGTCTGAAAGCAGAGTTAGTTATAATTCTGATAGCAGATTTTTGCTGTGTGATGATGGGCTTAAGGTGGTTTGCAGTGGTAGACCCCCATGCACAGATACCATAATTAAGATAGGGGAAGATTAGTGCATAATATAGTGAGAGGAGAGCAGAGTTAGGAACATAATATCTGATTTTGGAGAGTATACCAACTGTCTTAGAGACTTTTTTAGTTATGTGTTGAATGTGGGTGCTGAAGTTGAGTCTCTTGTCTATGAATAGGCCAAGAAACTTGCCATCATTTTTATTACTGATGTTAATGTTGTCTATCTGTAGCTGAATTGCATTTGATGATTTGCTTCCAAATAAGATGTAGTAAGTCTTTTCGATGTTTAATGTTAGTTTGTTCGTTGACATCCATAAGTGGACTTTTTTTAATTCATTATTCACAACATTATTTAGTGTATGTGGGTTGAGGTTTGAATTCCATTTGTTCTGCCGCCCTCTGTGTGACAAAGTTTTTCTGGGAACCCTCATAAAACAGCCCCTGACTAGTAGTTACCTTTTCCCCTGAGGCAGAGTTAACATGGCTGTTGGCAGGGTTGCAGCAGTGTTGGTTTGGGTCAGCATAGCCCCTGTACTGCCTTCCACTTGACAGTCGTTGTCTGCTGCAGTAGTTTAGGGTTTAACGCCGGGTGACGATGGAGTTGGTCTCCTACCGTCACCCCTTCACATTCCTGCCCGTTGTTGACGTGAGGAGGCTTGGTGGGCTGCTGTCAGAGTGTGATGCTCCATGGGACAGCATTTCCTCTGTCCTTTAGTAGCCTTATGCTTCTAAAAGACATACTCCATTGTCCTTTCGTGAGAGAGGCTCAGTGGGCAGCAGTCAGGGTGTGATGATCCATGGAACAGTCCTCTGCCGTCTCTACGAATCATGCTGGTTGCTATTTCCTCTTCCTTATGTTTTGCCTCCCCCCCCTCTCTTTTTCTTTCTAATTGTCATTTCCCGCCGATCTTTTGCATGGCTTCATTATTCTTTCGAACATCTTCTGTTTTGAAGCCCGGATGTTTGGGGAGGCACACTTTCACCCGTAGAACTGTGGTACCCGACGTTGCGAGGGAGGAGACGCTTTTATTGTCGATCCTCGCCTTCATTGCTGAACCTGATTTCGACGGACTGACGGTTCTTAAGGTGATGATTGCGGGGAGTATACTCATGATACTCATCCCCTGGGGTGGGGGGGGGGCATCTTGCCAGGTGTTCTATCTTCTAATTGTGGTTCCATGGTGGGTATGGGGGTTTATTCGTAAATTAAATTATTACCTGCTCATTCCAATGCCACTGAATGATCCTCTTATATCTTACCCAGGCTCGTGGCGTGGGCGACCAAGCCCCCGAGGCGGACTGTGTTGGAAGATTGGGCTCTTTAGCCCCCGCTACATTGGGCCCAGACCAAGCTACTCCTTTGACTCCATCGACTAACCCCCTCCGGTCCCCTCCCACCTCTGTGGTAGGGTTGAGCTCCACGACCCCAGGGTTGGGCACCTCATCACCTTTTATCCCCCCCCCCAACACTTACTGGGGGGGGGGGTGCTTCATTCCAACCCCCCCAACCCCCCACAGCTGCACTCGCATGATTCCTACCAGTGCTAATATGTTCCACACCTTGTTTGGACCTGCTACGTTGACTAAATACTTAAATCTTAACCATCTGGATTCTACACGGCCTGATGATTTCTTCCTCCATAAACACCTCGATGATTCAGTGGATACCTCTGTTTCTTTTAACCTCACCCGTACTGGTTCATGTGTCATTGCTGCTCCTTCTCAGGAAGCAGCTGCCCACTTAGCCATATTGTCCAGCATTGGGGAGACCCCTGTTAGGATCTCCAAAAATGCCTGGATAAATGTCAGTATTGGCACTGTTAACCACCCGCGCTATGTTGCGGTTGGTGTTAGGGACCTGAAAGACTGCCACGAGGATCCTTCCAAACATATCCTTGCAGCCTAAGGCCATTCTGTCCTCCAGGTTGATACGTTCACTTTGAACTGGACAAAGTACTGGAACGTTGGACATGTTTATTTAAACTTTGAACTTTTGGGGCCTGACAGCTGAGAGGACAGCGCTCAGCATTCGAAGTCCTGAGATTTCGGGTTCGATCCCAAGTGGAGGCGGACACAAATGGGCAGAGTTTCTTTTACCCTGATGCGTCTGTTCACCTAGCAGTAAATAGGTACCTGGGAGTACCTATTTACCTCGACATCACCTGGCTGTCGAGGTGATGACTCGCCTTTCCATCAACGACGGTTTTAATTTATGATTGATGCCGTGTCGTATTGGGTCACCAATCATGGCTTCAAGTTCTTTACAACTAAAACTTGTGCTATGACTTTTATTTAGAAGCAGGTCGTTCTTCATCCCTCGTTGTCGCTTTATTGTCATCCCCTTGTGGACAAAGATTCTGCTAATCTTTGACACTTGTTTGTCTTGGTCAACCTATATCTCTTACCTCCGAGTTTAATGCTCTAAGGCCCCTAACTGATATAAGGTCTTGTCTCATACTTCTTGGGGGAGCAGATAGGCGCATGCTCCTCTTTCTATATTCATCTCTCTTACTGTCTAAACTGGATTATGGTTGCTCTGTTTATTCGTCTACTTCTCTTTCTACTCTTCACCGTTTGGATGCTCTGCACCATGCTGGGTTGCTTCTCAGATCTGGTGCCTTTCTTTCGACTCCTACCTTAAGCCTGTGATCGCTAACGCCGAAACTGGCGTCCTGTCTCTACAGGACCAACATGATCGCTACTGTCTTCTCTACCTTGCACGGTCTCTTACTCTCGTTAATGTCGTACTTTGACCTATACTCCTCCTGTGGTCCCCTGTTCCCTTTCACCACTTACCTCTTTCTGTACGATTGTCTCGCATACAAGATTCTCTTTCGGTTCGTGTTTCCAATATTTCTCTTCATGTCGTTCTGTCCTTGCCCCTTTGAAGGGTCCCTTTTCCTCAGTTTTGTAAAACTTTGACTCACGTGACTAAAGCTTTTACCCCTCCTACAGGAAGGGGGGGGGGGTTTAAAGTCTGGGTCTAAATCTAAGTACAGAAGGGTCTAAGTCTGCCGACGGTGTAGGCTACTCTGTTGTTTTTCCTGACAACACTTATATGTGTCGCCTGCCTCCGGAGACTAGCATCTTCATGGTGGAACTTTATGCTATTTTGTATGTCCTTCGTCACTGCTTTCTCGCTGTCAACTCTCCTTTGTTCTTGTAGGGCACTGACAGTGCCATGAGGGCACTCACAGTGCCCTCATGGCTCTGGAGTGCTTTAATCCAGTCCATCCTGTAGTAGTCGAAACTCAACATTGGCTGTTTCCTATCTCTAGTAGAGTGAAGACAGTGTAGTTTTGCTGGGTTCCCAGCCATATTGGCGTGTCCTTAAATGAGCGTGCAGATGCTGCTGCTACGGAGGCTCTCCACACTTGTGCCATCTCCCGTAAAGGTATCCTCTACTCCAACTTCTACCCAGTTATTCATTCCTCAATCCTTGCCCATTGGCAGGGTCTTTTGTCTTCTATTACTGGTAAAGTAAGTAAAGTAAATTTTATTCAGGAAAGTACATACATAGTTGATTTACGAACATAATGTTGGGTTTATAAATAGAGCTAGTGCATACAATACCTAAAGCCACTAGTGCGCAAAGCGTTTCGGGCAATGTGGGGGGGGGGAACTTAGACTAAAACTTAATAGTAATTGGGATTAGGTATAAATTATGTTGAAAAAAAAATAAAAAAAAGGGGGGAACATGGCAGAAATCAGCAATTGTACAAGTTGGTAAAGAAACAGCATTGTTTAAAAAAAATAGCACGACATGGGGTTGACATTTAGGGGGTAAGGTAGGTTACATGGAGTTAATTAGGTAGTACTTGGTTTTACTCTTAATCTGGTTGAGAGAGGTACAGTCTTTGACATGATTGGGAAGGTCGTTCCACATTCTGGGTCCCTTCAATTGTAGAGGATTTCTAGTTTGGTTAAGTCGCACTCTTGGAATATCAAATAGGTATTTGTTTCTGGTGCGATGCCCATGAGTTCTGTTACAACCTTCTAGGAAGCTTCTAAGTTCAGGATTGACATTGCAGTTCAGAGTTTTAAATATATTGAGTACACATGAGAGGATGTGCAGTGACTTAATATCTAACATATTTAAAGATTTGAGTAAGGGTACCGAGTGCTGTCTGGGGCCAGAGTTAGATATTGTTCTAATAGCAGCTTTGTGTTTAATAATTAGAGGGCATAAATGATTTTGTGTAGTAGAACCCCAAGCACAAATACCATAATTGAGATAAGGATAGATGAGGGAGTAATAGAGAGTAACCAGGGCAGGGCGAGGTACATAATATCTGATCTTAGAAAGAATGCCAACAGTTTTTGAAACTTTTTTTGATATATTTAGAATGTGTCCCTGGAAATTCAGCTTGGTGTCTATGAGAACACCAGAGAATTTGCCATCTACTTTGTTACAAATTTGAATATTGTTTATCCTTAGATTAATTTGATTTGAGGATTTATTGCCAAACAAAATATAGAAAGTTTTGTCAATGTTGAGGGTGAGTTTGTTGGCAGTTAGCCAGAGACGGACTTTATTTAGTTCAGTATTCACTGTGACAATTAAAGCAAGAGGGTCAGGACTGGAGAAGATGAAGGTTGTGTCGTCAGCAAATAGAATTGGTTTGAGGTGTTGAGAGGCATTTGGAAGGTCATTAATGTAGATGAGAAAGAGGAGAGGGCCAAGTATGCTGCCCTAAGGAACATCAATGTTGATAGGTAGGGTGGAAGAAATTGAATTATTCACAGAAACATACTAGAGCTTGTAAGTAAGGTAAGATTGAAGGTACTGCAAGGAGTGTCCTCTGACTCCATAATGATGTAATTTAAAAAGAAGGTTTTGGTGGTTGACAGTGTCAAAAGCCTTACGCAGGTCCACAAATAACCCAACAGGGAATTCCTTTTTATCAAGAGCTGCATGTATCAAGTTAATCGTACTAATAAGTGCATCGTTAATGCTTTTTTGGGGGTCTAAAGCCATATTAACATGAGCTAAGTATATTGTGTTTGGCTAGATAGGAGTAAAGCAGCTTGTAGATTAGTTTTTCAAATATTTTAGACAAGTTAGGAAGGATTAGAATTGGTATCTCCGAAAGGGCACTAGACTTGGTCTTAAGGGAAAGGATTACCTCATTTACATCAGTGGAATTAGCGGGCGTTAGGTATATAGACTATGGGTAGTTACCTGTAAGATAGTCCTGAACATTAGTACTGGAAGATGGAATATCATTAGCAAGGGATGACCCAATGGATGAGAAGAACCTATTGAATTCAATAGCAGTATCAGTGGCTGAAAGCAGACCATCGTTAATGGACAGGATTGTTGGTACAGTGTTCTGTATACTGTACGAGGTTCTGTATACTGTACAAGGTTCTGTATACTGTACACTGTTCTGTATACTGCACAGGGTTCTGTATACTGTACAGGGTTCTGTATACTGTACACTGCTTTGTATACTGTATGCTGTTCTGTATACTGTACGCCGTTCAGCATACTGTATGCTGTTCTGTATACTGTACACTGTTTTGTATACTATCCACTGTTCTGTATAACGTACGGGTTTCTGTATACTGTACAGGGTTCTGCATACTGTATACTGTACACTTCTGTATACTGTAGACTCTTCTGTATACTGAACACTCTTCTGTATACTGTATGCTGTTCTGTATACTGTACGGTGTTCTGTATACTCTACACTGTTCTGCATACTGTACACTGTTCTGTATACTGTACACTCTTCTGTATACTGTACACTCTTCTGTATACTGTACGGGGTTCTGTATACTGTATGCTGTTCTGTATACTGTACGCTGTTGTGTATACTGTGGTTTGCTGTGTTAGTCCTGGGGCCCTCAACCGTTCCTGGTATGGGAGCCACCATGCCCCGTCTGGCTTGCAGTGTTAGTCCTGGGGCCCTCAACCGTTCCTGGTATGGGAGCCACCATGCCCCGTCTGGCTTGCAGTGTTAGTCCTGGGGCCCTCAACCGTTCTTGGTATGGGAGCCACCATGCCCCGTCTGGCTTGCTGTGTTAGTCCTGGGGCCCTCAACCGTTCCTGGTATGGGAGCCGCCATGTCCCGTCTGGCTTGCTGTGTTAGTCCTGGGGCCCTCAACCGTTCCCGGTATGGGAGCCACCATGCCCCGTCTGGCTTGCTGTGTTAGTCCTGTGGCCTTCAACCGTTCCTGGTATGGGAGCCACCATGCCCCGTCTGGCTTGCTGTGTTAGTCCTGGGGCCCTCAACCGTTCCTGGTATGGGAGCCGCCATGCCCCGTCTGGCTTGCTGTGTTAGTCCTGGGGCCCTCAACCGTTCCTGGTATGGGAGCCGCCATGCCGCGTCTGGCTTGCTGTGTTAGTCCTGGGGCCCTCAACCGTTCCTGGTATGGGAGCCACCATGCCCCGTCTGGCTTGCTGTGTTAGTCCTGGGGCCCTCAACCGTTCCTGGTATGGGAGCCGCCATGCCGCGTCTGGCTTGCTGTGTTAGTCCTGTGGCCTTCAACCGTTCCTGGTATGGGAGCCACCATGCCACGTCTGGCTTGCTGTGTTAGTCCTGGGGCCCTCAACCGTTCCTGGTATGGGAGCCACCATGCCCCGTCTGGCTTGCTGTGTTAGTCCTGGGGCTCTCAACCGTTCCTGGTATGGGAGCCACCATGCCACGTCTGGCTTGCTGTGTTAGTCCTGGGGCCCTCAACCGTTCCTGGTATGGGAGCCACCATGCCACGTCTGGCTTGCTGTGTTAGTCCTGGGGCCCTCAACCGTTCCTGGTATGGGAGCCACCATGCCACGTCTGGCTTGCTGTGTTAGTCCTGGGGTCCTCAACCGTTCCTGGTATGGGAGCCACCATGCCACGTCTGGCTTGCTGTGTTAGTCCTGGGGCCCTCAACTGTTCCTGGTATGGGAGCCAATATAGTTCTCAGATGCTTTTTGTCGCTCTGTGTTGTACTTTCTCCACAGCAGATATGTTCTGAAGATGAAGCCTCTATGCTTGATACAGCAGTCCAAATGTGGCCGCACCAGAGATGTTTACAGTTCAATAACTTCATTTTCCATGAAGTCAAAGGTCCGTTTCACTATTCCTACGGTTTGGTTGACTTTCTTATTAGAGTTCCCAATTGTTGAGAAACTTTCAATGACTGGTCACCGTGCATGCAGTAGTATATGCAGTCCCCGTGGCGCAGTGGTGAAACTCTAGCCCGGCAATTCGCGAGCAATTTAGTCTGGGTTCGTATCCTGGCCGAGGAGGATTGACTAGGTTCCAATTCTTAACAGTACGCCTCTCTTCATCCAGCAGTGAAACGATTTGACGGGTCGTATTCCGGGGTTATTAATTAAGATTAATATTAATCTTAGGACTTAGCCGTATTAGGATATAGGACCTGGCCGAAACGCTATGCGTACTAGTGGCTTTACAAGAATGTAAAAACTGGTGGACCATCCAAGTAGTAGGCGTCCATCTGTCTCAGGAGACTATGGAGTTCCGTTCTGGTTGTCGGTCTGGAGTGGCCTCACCAGGGCACAAAGCCAGGGTAGGTTGATACGGGGGGAGAAGCTGTCACCCATGCAGCAGGTCCCCCTCTCCACAGCACAGAACGTCTCAATTGGAAAGGCAAACGCCAATAAGACAGGTTCCAGCGCCGTCGCAGGAACTGTCAGTAAGAGGTTGAAGGCAACAAGGAACTGCCTCCAGGGGGGCTCCAGCTCCGGAGTTAACCTCGAAGTTGGTAAAAGAAGGCACAGGGACTCCAACCCCAGAGTCTTTTTTGTTGTTGTTACTCTTTTTTGTGGGGGGAAAGGAGGAAAATTAGGGAAGAAAGAAAAGGAGGAAACTTAGGAAAAATGGGGGAACCATTGACAAGCTGCCGGCTTCCCGTCTCCGTCGTGACCACTAGACACAAGGTTACTTAGGCATTAGGACACTATAGGAATTATCATCATCAGGAAAATATCATCAAAGCAAATGGGGGACCGTCGACAAGCCGCCGGCCTCCTGTCCTCATCGAGGCCACTATTAGTAGCTCTCAAACTCAGATAATTATTACACTTCGATATCTAAGTAGTTCCGCCTTATTACAAATTTGTTTAGTACGTTCCTCGAGCCTCCGTGGCACAATTGGTTAGCGCGTTCGGCTGTTAACCGAAAGGTTGGTGGTTCGAGCCCACCCGGGGGCGATTATTTAGGCCAACTCTAGGGGTTGACCTCAGACAAGACCGACATAACACACTTGACAGCGATGTCACACTTGGCCCCGTGATCCAGCCCGTCCTCCTCAAGTCTCCCAACGTCAACAAACTCTCGCGCGTAAGTGACCTTATCCTAACACAACAGAGAACGGCACAGTATGTCAACGTCGCGACCCATCCTCCTGTTTACACAGTAGTTATTGTATATGCTCCATAGTACAAACGTTGACGTACTAAGTCATTACATAATAGAACTTACTGATCACTTTATAGTCTGAATTCTTAATTATAGTCTTAATAATAAACTGTCTTTATAGTCGGAAGTGAAGTATATAACACTAATCACTTTATAGTCTGAAAAAATAAAGCTAAAAAAACATATATATTCCTAGGTCTAGCATAGCAGACATATGTACGATATTAGGCCTTAAACAGCGTGTATTAGGCCTAGGAAGGTTCAGTTAGTTAAGGTTGTCTTTGCAACAATAAGAGGATGGGCTGCAGTTTCATGAGCCGCTACTATTTTCTAGTACGACAAATTTTGGTCTTGGGAAGAGTATTCGTCAAAAGGCGCCGTTCTATTAGGAGGACGGGTTGAACATCTACATGCCGAGTTTTGGCGGCATAACACAACAATTTAGAAAATAATATATAATTATAAACAGCCTCACAGCCCTTTGGAGCTCATCAACTGTTTAATATGTGTAAAGTCGCCAAAGACTGAGATAAGATGTTCGTAAGTACTTGCGTAACTGACTGATGAATCTCGGTCCAGACACTAAATATGATTCTTATGCTTGGAATGTTTACATGCAAGAAGAGTTGCTATAGACCTCAACAAACACGACAGATCAGCCTCCAGGGCTGAGTGGATCCCATACTTATCCTGTAGACCCCATGTATACCTATCCTGTGAGCGTTAGTGCCTCCAATACATGTCCTGTTCATGAGTGGTAGTGAACCCATACCCATCGTGTGCAGCAGTGATCACATACCCATGCTATGATGTATGTCATACACAGCTGGCTGTGCTCAGTAACCATGATGTGCGCATCCCATGCGCAAGATCAGTACGTACTGGTGCGTTACTGCGTAGAAACACTGATACTTTTATTTATGAAGAAAATATTACCAATTATAATATTATAAAAGATGTATAAAATGTATCATCCTAATAACACCAGCAGCAGAGTGGCGCAGTGGAAGCGTGCTGGGCCCATAACCCAGAGGTCCGGAGATCGAAACTACGCTCTGCTACGATATTGTTTTAGTGTATTAATAATATTTTTTCATTACAAATGTAGGTACATAACAGTGTCTTGCTACCTCCTTCAATATAAGTAATTACAAATTACAGGTTGAGCTAGCTATATGTTAACAAATAAAGGCACAATAACGAACATGGGAGATTTGTACCTGAATTTACTTGTCTCTAGTGTCCTCGACGGATAGTGGAAGCCATCGGCTTGTCAAAGGTCCCCCCCCCATGGTTCATGAGGATTGTTTCTATTTAGATTTTGAACTGAGGTAATATCTTGGTATTTAACGACTTCGCGCCGGTAAGACAATTCCATGGGATAACCCTAGTTTATAGTTTAGTTCATTTAATATGCACCCCATATCCGTCCTGTGGGCGGTAGTGGGAAGAGTTACAAAGGCACATAATGGGCTCAGGGACTGAACCCCACAATTCATTTACCTGAGCAAGTTAATCTTGCTGAGAGAGTTACAAAATTCAATGCACATCATCACATTAACAATGGGCTCGAGACCGCCCACAAGTACAGGTTCTAAATTAAGCAACTGACATGTGGAGAGCCCTACAGCGAGAAACATTTGTACGCTAACCAACTGTGTTACGGAGGCTACGCTCTCTAAAACCTTACAAATATTTCCTCCTGCTTCTTACCGCTCGCTCCCGCCATCGAAAGCCCTAAAATCACTTCCTCCTACTTCCTCCCGCTCTCTGAAGCTCTAGTAACACTTCCTACCACTCTCTGAACCCATAAAAATACTTCCTCCTGCTCGTTCCCGCTCTCTGAAACCCATTTAATATTTCCTTCTCCTTCCTCCAACATCCTCCCGCTCTCTGAAGCCTTAAAAATATTCCCTCCTGCTCTCTGAATCCTTAAAAATATTCCCTTCTGCTCTCTGAAGCCCTAATAACACCACCTCCTGTTTCCTCATGAAGCACATACCCTACAAATACTGTATACTGCTTCCTACCACTGGCTCCTGTTCTCTGAAGCCATAAAATCATTTCCTCCTGCTTCCTCTCGTTCGATCCCGCTCTCTGAAGCCTTACAAATTATTTCTCCTGCTTCCTGCCACTCGCTCCCGCTCTCTGAAGCCTTAATAACAATTCCTTCCTCTCTCCGAATCCCTAAAAATACTTCCTCCTGCCTCCTCCCGTTTTCTGAAGCCCTAAAATCACTCTCTCCTGCTTTTCCTCGCTCGCTCCTGTTATCTGAAGCCTTGAAACACTTCCTACTGCTTCCTCCCACTCTCTGAAGCCCTAATATCACTTCCTTCTGCTTCCTATAACCAATGTTCCAGAGATGTGTAAATATTTAATTCAAAATGATCTGCTACCAGAAAGTTTTGCCAAATATCCCCAGTTTGCTAACTGTAGGTAGAACCTAAGTGATTGTAACCTATCCACCGCTGCCCACTGGAGGGGGTGCGCGGTGTGCAGGACAAACATATCAATTGTGACACTAGCTCTCTACATATGTCAGTTGCTTAATTTAGAAACTGTACTTGTGGTCGATCTCGAACCCATTTATGATGTGACGACTTATACTGAATTTTGTAACTAGCTCATCAAGACTGTAACTTGCTTAGCTAAGTGAATTGTGGGGTTCAGTCCCTGAGCCCATTATGTGCCTCTGTAGCCACTTCCACTACCTCCCACAAGATGGGTATGGGGTGCATAATAGTGAACTAAACTAAACTAAACCTCTCATGTCATCGTGACGTCATACACCCTGTACACACATAAAACAGGATTTTCTCTCAAGTTTCGTTATTAAACCTTTGATAATTTATATAATTACTCAAGCAATGTATTTTGATCATATTATATCGCTGAAGAAAAACTATGTGCATCTTCGGAAGCAATTAACCGGATTTGGTCCATATAATAACAGGTCACTATACTTCAGGTTTCCGTAGTGTAGTGGTTATCACGTGCGCCTCACACGCGCAAGGTCCCCGGTTCGATCCCGGCCGGAAACATTTGACTTTTTAAATGTTTGTTTTTATAACCCATTGAAATAAACTCAAAGTGTCCAACCACTTGGGTCGGACGGTAGAGCGACGGTCTCGCTTCTTGCAGGTCGGCGTTCAATCCCCGACCGTCCAAGTGGTTGGGCACCATTTCTTCCCCCCGTCACATCCCAAATCCTTATCCTGACCCCTTCCCAGTGCTATATAGTTGTAATGGCTTGGCGCTTTCCCCCTGATAGTTCCCTTCCCTTCCCTTCAAAGAGCTAAAATTAATAACAAAGTATATTGACAATATTTATTAAATCATAAAACTTATACCATTTTGTAATTTGCTAATACTACATTATACTAATTATTAATATTGAGAGTCATATAACTATGTATTGTGGAGCAGAGTGGCGCAGTGGAAGCGTGCTGGACCCATAATCCAACTAGAGGTCCGTAGATCGAAACTACGCTCTGCTACAGTCTAATTTTTTCCTACCATAACAAACCAAAAGAAATGTTTTTATCTCTAATGAATGCAATCCATCCTCCTGTACATTTTGTAACTATGTAGAGCATCGTACATATAAATGAAATATTGACGTAATAGACAATTACATAGTAGAATTTGGTACTATTCACCTTATAGTCCGGAAAAAATATAGCTAAAACCAAACATATATATTCCTAGGCCTAGTATAACATATATATGTACTATATCTGGCCTCAGCATGTATTAGACCTTGGATGGTAAGTTAAGTTTTATGAGAAACAAATACAAAGGTTCGGGCCAACCTTGCCCAAAACGCTTGGCGTAATAGTGGCTTTAGACATTGTATGTACAAGCTCTATCTATAAATCCAACAACATGTTTGTGTCTCACCTTGTATGTATGTACTTTACCTGAATAAACATTTACTTCATTACAAAATGAAGTAAAGGCAAAGAGGTAGAACGGCTTATTGACAGAGCTCGGGTGCATGGGGGGAATTGTGTACAATCCTGGTTTGTGTCTCGGAGAGGCTGCAGGATCCAAGTAAGGTCAGTAGAACTTCTGGTTCCAATTCTTTTACCATGTCGTAGCTCAGTCGATTACGGCAGCATCTAGGATCCTCTCGTCACGGCCCTTGTGGAGTTCTCCTACATGGATGATATTACTGCACGGTTGTCTTAGGTTTGCTATTTAATATAAATGTTGATATTTCTTAAAGTATTACAATTCGGCCGACACCGACTAGGCTATGACGCTCCCCTACCCAACAAGACTCATCTTGGAAAGCTGGGCGAGGCTAGTCCCACCAAGTGTCTGGTCACCAACCTCGGATAAACATTCTATTTATAGATATAGGTTATATAAATATATAGGGGGTACCATCTTTGGTTGCGTTTGTAGGACCCTCGACCTCGAAGAAGACGACATGCAGCATCCGGGGAAGCCTTGTGGGGCACCCGCGTACACTCACCATCCCCCTTTTTTGTCATTTTATTTTATTTAAAATGTCATTACACAAAAAGGGTTACAACATTGGTTATATTCAAAGTACAAGACTTCTTATTACAGGTTGTAGAGTTCCTCCAATATATAGTTTTGTGTTAACTAATACTATTACATATATATTATTACCTATATCTTCTAGTCGTAGTAGTAGCAGACATTCATCAGTCTCAGGAGACTATGGAGTTGTGCTCTGGTTGTCAGTCTGGAGTGGCCTCTCCAGGGCACAAAGCCAGGGTAGGTTGATACGGGGGAGAAGCTGTCAACCATGCAGCAGGTCCCCCCTCTCCACGGCGCCGCCGAAAGTCTCCAATGGAAAGGCAAACGCCAATACGATTGGTTCCAGCACCGTCGCAGGAACTGTGACCTCTGGAGGTGACCTGGAAGCTTGTGAAGGGACTCATAACCCGGAGACCGTCGTGGTCGGGGCCGGAGAAGAACCAGCCCAGGAGGTGCAAGAACGATCCCAGCCTCCTGAAGCAGAGCCTGGGGCTGCTAGAGCCCAAGGAGGAGGACTTCAGAGTCCCGCACCTACGGGTTCCAGGCGTAGTTCAATAACTAACTGATAAACATAACTTTAATATTGATTCATTAACTAAGTTCAATAACTAACTGATAAACCTTAAAGAACTGGTGAGAACAACTGTGCACACTTCAGTTTGCTGAAATTTATAAGATCTGTGTTGCTTATAAAATACGTTTGTGTTCGATCCCCGATGGTCCCAGTGCTTGGGCACCGTTACTCCACTCCGACCTCTCACTTCTTGCAAGATCCACGTTCGATCCCCGATGACCCAAGTGTTAGCTTTCCATTCCTTCACTTCGTCCTTATAAATCCCAGATGATCTTAATATCCCTTCCAAGTGCTATATAATCATACTGGCCTAGTACTTTCACCTCATAATTACCTTACCTTACCTCGCTTCCTCAGAGACTTTTCCTTCCTGATTTTGTCTTCTCACGCCTCAGTTGTGAGTTGATGATGTATGATGAAGTGGATGAATGTATGACTGTTGAGTTCTTCATTAAGCAGGAAGAGTCGTGGCCAGACTGGGAGGTCGGACCCGGTGTTAAGGGTGTTAACACACGGGGGTGTTCAGGGTGTTAACACCCGGTGTTCGGGGGTGTTAACACCGGGGTGTTCGGGGTGTTAACACTGGGGTGTTTTATTCATGGTGTTAATACCGGGGTGATCAGGGTGTTAACACCGGGGTGTTCAGGGTGTTAACACCGGGGTGTTTTATTCATGGTGTTAACACCGGGGTGATCAGGGTGTTAACACCGGGGTGTTAACACCGGGGTGTTCTGGATGTTAACACCGGGGTATTCTGGATGTTAACACCGGGGTGTTCTGGATGTTAACACCGGGGTGTTCTGGATGTTAACACCGGGGTATTCTGGATGTTAACACCAGGGTGTTCAGGGTGTTAACACCGGGGGTGTTCTGGATGTTAACACTGGGGTGTTCAGGGTGTTAACACCGGGATGTTCAGGGTATTAACACCGGGGTGTTCAGGGTGTTAACACCGGGGTGTTCAGGGTGTTAACACTGGGGTGTTCAGGGTATTAACACCGGGGTGTTCAGGGTGTTAACACCGGGGTGTTCAGGGTGTTAACACTGGGGTGTTCAGGGTGTTAACACCGGGGTGTTCAGGGTGTTAACACCGGGGGTGTTCAGGGTGTTAACACCGGGGTGTTAACACTGGGGTGTTCAGGGTGTTAACACCGGGGTGTTAACACTGGGGTGTTCAGGGTGTTAACACCGGGGTGTTCAGGGTGTTAACACCGGGGGTGTTCAGGGTGTTAACACTGGGGTGTTCAGGGTGTTAACACTGGGGTGTTCAGGGTGTTAACACCGGGGTGTTCAGGGTGTTAACACCGGGGTGTTCAGGGTGTTAACACCGGGGTGTTCAGGGTGTTAACACCAGGGTGTTCGGGGTGTTAACACCGGGGTGTTCAGGGTGTTAACACCGGGGTGTTCAGGGTGTTAACACCAGGGTGTTCAGGGTGTTAACACCAGGGTGTTCGGGGTGTTAACACCGGGGTGTTCAGGGTATTAACACCAGGGTGTTCAGGGTGTTAACACCGGGGTGTTCAGGGTGTTAACACCGGGGAGTTCAGGGTGTTAACACTGGGGTGTTCAGGGTGTTAACACCGGGGTGTTCAGGGTGTTAACACCGGGGTGTTCAGGGTGTTAACACCGGGGTGTTCAGGGTGTTAACACCAGGGTGTTCGGGGTGTTAACACCGGGGGTGTTCAGGGTGTTAACACCGGGGTGTTCAGGGTGTTAACACCGGGGTGTTCAGGGTGTTAACACCAGGGTGTTCGGGGTGTTCAGGGTGTTAACACCGGGGTGTTCAGGGTGTTAACACCGGGGTGTTAACTCCGGGGTGTTCAGGGTGTTAACACCGGGGTGTTCAGGGTATTAACACCGGGGTGTTCAGGGTGTTAACACCGGGGTGTTCAGGGTGTTAACACCGGGGAGTTCAGGGTGTTAACACTGGGGTGTTCAGGGTGTTAACACCGGGGTGTTCAGGGTGTTAACACCGGGGTGTTCAGGGTGTTAACACCGGGGTGTTCAGGGTGTTAACACCGGGGTGTTCAGGGTGTTAACACCAGGGTGTTCGGGGTGTTAACACCGGGGGTGTTCAGGGTGTTAACACCGGGGTGTTCAGGGTGTTAACACCGGGGTGTTCAGGGTGTTAACACCAGGGTGTTCGGGGTGTTCAGGGTGTTAACACCGGGGTGTTCAGGGTGTTAACACCGGGGTGTTCAGGGTGTTAACACCGGGGTGTTAACTCCGGGGTGTTCAGGGTGTTAACACCGGGGTGTTCAGGGTGTTAACACCGGGGGGTTCAGGGTGTTAACACCGGGGTGTTCAGGGTGTTAACACCGGGGTGTTAACTCCGGGGTGTTCAGGGTGTTAACACCGGGGTGTTCAGGGTGTTAACACCGGGGTGTTCAGGGTGTTAACACCGGGGTGTTCAGGGTGTTAACACCAGGGTGTTCAGGGTGTTAACACCAGGGTGTTCGGGGTGTTAACACCGGGGTGTTCAGGGTGTTAACACCGGGGTGTTAATTCCGGGGTGTTCAGGGTGTTAACACCGGGGTGTTCAGGGTGTTAACACCGGGGTGTTCAGGGTGTTAACACCAGGGTGTTCAGGGTGTTAACACCAGGGTGTTCGGGGTGTTAACACCGGGGTGTTCAGGGTGTTAACACCGGGGTGTTCAGGGTGTTAACACCGGGGTGTTCAGGGTGTTAACACCGGGGAGTTCAGGGTGTTTACACTGGGGTGTTCAGGGTGTTAACACCGGGGTGTTCAGGGTGTTAACACCGGGGTGTTCAGGGTGTTAACACCGGGGTGTTCAGGGTGTTAACACCGGGGTGTTCAGGGTGTTAACACCAAGGTGTTCGGGGTGTTAACACCGGGGGTATTCAGGGTGTTAACACCGGGGTGTTCAGGGTGTTAACACCGGGGTGTTCAGGGTGTTAACACCAGGGTGTTCGGGGTGTTCAGGGTGTTAACACCAGGGTGTTCAGGGTGTTAACACCGGGGTGTTCAGGGTGTTAACACCGGGGTGTTAACTCCGGGGTGTTCAGGGTGTTAACACCGGGGTGTTCAGGGTGTTAACACCGGGGTGTTAACTCCGGGGTGTTCAGGGTGTTAACACCGGGGTGTTCAGGGTGTTAACACCGGGGTGTTCAGGGTGTTAACACCGGGGTGTTCAGGGTGTTAACACTGGGGTGTTCAGGGTGTTAACACCGGGGTGTTAACTCCGGGGTGTTCAGGGTGTTAACACCGGGGTGTTCAGGGTGTTAACACCGGGGTGTTCAGGGTGTTAACACCGGGGTGTTCAGGGTGTTAACACCGGGGTGTTAACTCCGGGGTGTTCAGGGTGTTAACACCGGGGTGTTCAGGGTGTTAACACCGGGGTGTTCGGGGTGTTAACTGCCGAGAGTTCGAACTCTCGGTTTAGTCTGTGTTTCAATACTTCATTCCTGTGTTGTAACACTCACAACACTTCATTCCTGTGTTGTAACACTCACAACACTTCATTCCTGTGATGTAACACTCACAACACTTCATTCCTGTGATGGAACACTCACAACACTTCATTCCTGTGATGTAACACTCACAACACTTCATTCCTGTGATGTAACACTCACAACACTTCATTCCTGTGATGGAACACTCACAACACTTCATTCCTGTGATGTAACACTCACAACACTTCATTCCTGTGATGTAACACTCACAACACTTCATTCCTGTGATGTAACACTCACAACAAGGTATTCCTTTACACTGCAACACTCACATATTCACTCGATTTATGTCTGTGTATTTTTCCTTCTCTATATATGGACTGTCATTTACAGCAAGGTTGTCATTCAGGATTCTTTCCTCTCTAGCATCATTAAAGAAATATAATGAAAAATATGTTAAATGCCGTAACATATTGAAAGGAATTGACCATAATTACCTTAACTATAACTTTAATAACAATCCCCGTGGCGCAGTGGTTGTTTTTGCACTCACAAAATTGATAAATTTTGCTCAACACTCACAACATATTCTGTTTTGCAACACTCGCAACACCTCCTTCTTGTGTTCCAACACTTATAACTTCTTATTTCAGTGTTGCAAGACTCTCAACACCTTATTCCTGTGTTGCAACACCCAAAACATGCCGTTCCTGAGCGTTGCAACACTAACAACATGTCTGTGTGCGTTCGTTTTAAATCTGTGTATTTTGGACATGAATATGACAAGTTTTAACTTCAGTCCTGTTTTTCATTCACGATTCTTTAATTTCTTGAGTCAATAAAGTTATGTAATCAAAAACATTTTAACTGTCGTAAGATATTGACAACAACAGGATAATTACCTTCACGAATACTATAATATTACCATAATTACCTGAACTATTACTATAATATTACCATAATTACCTGAACTATTACTATAATATTACCATAATTACCTGAACTATTGCTATAATATTACCATAATTACCTGAACTATTACTATAATATTACCATAATTACCTGAACTATTACTATAATATTACCATAATTACCTGAACTATTACTATAATATTACCATAATTACCTGAACTAATACTATATTACCATAATTACTTGTATGTCCATAAACAACCAATGAAAACAAATTACTTGTTGATTAAATAAATACTAAGTAGAATATCTCCCAGATAAACCTTAATAACTTCGTACAGTTCACTTTGTTTAATTTTATTGAAATTTATGATGTCTATAAAGTATGTTTTCTGTTCGATTCCCGAAGGTCCAAGTGATTGAGCACCGTTCCTTCACTCCGTCCTCACATCCCAGCCCATCCTAATGTCCCTTCCAAGTGTTATATATTCATACTGGCCTGGCGCTTTCACCTCATCATTTCCTTACCTTACCTTACATCCTCTTCTCATAAAGATTAATTTTCCTTCCCGACTTTCTCCTTCACACGCCTCAATTGTCATTTGATGATGTATGATGAAGTGGATGAATGTATGACTGTTGAGTTCTTCATTAAGCAGGAAGAGTCGTGGCCAGACTGAGAGGTCGGACCCGGTGTTCCCGCGGTCACCAGTTGGACCCGGTGTTCACGCGGTCACCAGTTCGACCACTTGACCGGAACTTCCTTTTTAATATATTACCCAAATAACACTCTACTTGGAATTATTGAGTCCTATTTTTTCATCTATTTAATCCCTTTAATATTTATTCACTTTTTATGGATCTATTCCAGCACCTTTTACATATCTCCGTGGTGTAGTGGTAAGACACTCGCCTGGCGTTCCGCGAGCGCTATGTCATGGGTTCGTATCCTGGCCGGGGAGGATTTACTGGGCGCAATTCCTTAACTGTAGCCTCTGTTTAACGCAACAGTAAAATGTGTACTTGGTTGTAACAACGATTCTTCGCGGCGGGGATCGTATTCCAGGGACCTGCCCGAAACGCTACGCATACTAGTGGCTCTACAAGAATGTAACAACTCTTGTATATATCTCAAAAAAATATATATTTATCTCATTTAAATTAGTATTTTAATCATCATGTATTTATTAATCCATTCACATTTTTAGATAGTTAATCACTTGTATTTATACACTTAACCATCTTTAATAACTATTCATTTGCATATAATTTATATATTCTTTCCCGTTATATTAATTATTTTCTATTTATCTATTTATAACAGTATTTTTCCATCACCTTTTATCTATCTTTTCAATCTCTTATCATTTGTAATTTACATATTAGCAATCAACAATTTATATGGTGCAAATTTAAATTTTTAAATTTTGCCCCAAGGGGCGAGTTTATTGGGCAGCGCCACTCATCTTGTGAGTGGACACATCGCCATAGCAGAATGTACAACACTCCCCAATAGGAAGAAAACCCGTTGGGTTGTTCATCCTGTCACTTGTACCCAGACACAGCTGGGACTTGCTTAACTGTCTCAAGTGAACAGCTCCTCAAACAAGAAGATTAACATTTATCAACCCTTAAAAGCTTACGTTATCTTACGGGTGCAAAATGGGGAAATCTTTTAAGAACAGTATCAACATTTGACAAATAGTGTTTTCCTAACTCAAACAATGTGTGGTTTATTATTCTACACATATTCCTAATGTCTCTCAGGTGTTCACATTCACGTAGATAGTGGTCAAGGCGGTGTCCATCACTCTCACCACAGATTCTGCAACTTCGCTGATCAACTGTTGTTTCCATTCCAAATCTCCATGGATATTTGTATCCAAGACGGATTCTCGCTATTACTGATTCTCTCCCTCGTCGTCCTCCTCTTCGGCCATAATGATTGGGATTGCCAGCTGCAAGTCAATAAAGTTGACTTATCTATCCTCCTTTCCTCAGTTACCTTGTCACGGTGATGTTGCCTGATAATATCTCTAATTTGTAGTTGAGTCTTGGGTATGAAGTATTCAATATGGTCTCCTTCAGCGCCTTCAGCAGCCAGCACATCTGCTCGTTCATTCCCATATATTCCAACATGGGAGGGGATCCACAGAAACTTGATGACTCTTCCCTGATTGGTAAGTACTCTCACAGCTCTCTTAATTTCAGCGACTATTGCAAGATTTTCTGCCTGATTTTTACTTAGGCTTTGCAGTGCTGCTTCTGAATCGGTGCAAATCACTGCACCATTAGTGTTCCGTTCAAGAAACCTTAACGCCATAACAATGGCAGTTAGCTCTGCTTGCGTTGAAGAGGCATAGTTCTCAATACGTGCTTTTTCTTCATTTCTGCGTTGGAAAGTATTATCCTTGATTACCGTGTATGCTGCACCAGCCCTGCCATTGACAGGATTAGATGACCCGTCAGTGTAGATTTGATCTAGTTCATCTCCGGCTTCTTTATAAATTTCCTCGAGATACTTGTGCCTCATTTCTTGTGGTATCATGTTGGATTTTTTCATTGCCATTTCATTGATGATGATCTTGCATGAGTCATCCTCCCAGGGAGGTAACCTCTCTACAGGCAGGAGCTCACGGGCTTGCTCAAGCAGGTGAAGATTGTTACGGTATATCGTATTCGTGTTATTTCATCGCATAAAGGCACGATTATTTAAGTCATACGTTCATTATTACAGGAAGAACGAGGTTAACAACCATGGAGGTCGTTAACTGTCAGCACGGTGTGGCTCGTCCGGTGGCGGGAATACAATACAATACAATACAATACAATTTTATTTAGGTAAGGTACATACATACAATAAATATTTACAAGGATTGTTTGACTTATAGGTAGAGCTAGTACATACAATGCCTAAAGCCACTATTACGCAAAGCGTTTCGGGCATGATAAACTTAAATGACAAGCTTAATACTAATTGAGCATAATGAGTAGAATGAAAACAAGAAATGAAAACATAGATGAAAAAGCAGCACAAATACAATTATGTCGACAAACAGCGCTCTTTAAAGAAACAAAACAGACATTGGTTGACAATAGAAGGGTAAGGTAGGTTACAGGGAATTTATTAGGTATAGCTTCGCTTTTAACTTAAACTGGTTGAGAGAGGTACGGTCTTTAACATGGTTGGGAAGGTCATTCCACATTCTGAGCCCCTTGATTTGTAGAGCATTTCTAGTTTGATTAAGTCGTACTCTAGGAATATCAAAACTGTATTTATTTCTGGTGTGATGCTCATGGGTTCTGATACAACCTTCTATGAAGCTTTTGAGATCAGGATTGGCATTATAGTTTAGCGTTTTATATATGTATAATACACATGAGAGAATGTGCAGTGACTTAATGTCTAACATATTCAGAGATTTAAGTAGGGGTACCGAGTGATGTCTGGGGCCAGAATTGGATATTGTCCTAATAGCAGCTTTGTGTTGAGTAATTAGAGGACGTAAGTGATTTTGGGTAGTAGAGCCCCAAGCACAAATACCATAGTTGAGATATGGATAGATAAGGGAGTAATAGAGAGTCACCAGGGCAGGGCGTGGTACATAATATCTGATCTTAGAAAGAATGCCCACAGTTTTTGAAACTTGTTTTGATATGTTTAGAATGTGTCCCTGGAAATTAAGCTTGTGGTCAATGAGAATGCCAAGGAATTTGCCATCTAATTTGTTACAAATTTGGGTATTGTTTATTTTGAGATTTATTTGATTAGAGGATTTATTGCCAAACAGAATATAAAAGGTTTTGTCAATGTTAAGGGTGAGTTTGTTGGCAGTTAGCCACAGATGGACTTTATTTAGCTCAGTATTTACTGTGGCATTTAGAGCAAGGGGATCAGGGCTGGAGTAAATGAAGGTTGTGTCGTCAGCAAATAGAATTGGTTTGAGGTGTTGGGAGGCATTTGGAAGGTCATTAATGTAGATGAGAAAGAGGAGAGGGCCAAGTATGCTGCCCTGGGGAACACCAATGTTGATGGGTAGGGTGGGAGAAATTGTATTATTCACAGAAACAAATTGGAGCCTGTCAGTAAGGTAGGATTTGAGGTATTGTAGGGAGTGTCCTCTGACACCATAATGATGTAATTTAAGAAGAAGGTTTTGGTGGTTGACAGTGTCAAAAGCTTTACGTAGGTCCACAAACAACCCAACAGGGAACTCATTTTTATCAAGAGCTGTATGAATCGAGTTAAGCATACTAATAAGTGCATCGTTAGTGCTTTTTTTGGGTCTGAAGCCATATTGGCAAGGGCTAAGTATATTGAGTTTGGCTAGATATGAGTAAAGCTGCTTATAGATTAGTTTTTCAAAAATTTTTGACAAGTTTGGCAGGATAGATATAGGTCTGTAGTTGTTAACATCTGTGAGATTACCACATTTGTGGACAGGCGTTACTCTCGCTTTTTTTAGAATATCTGGGAAGGTTTGGAGTTCAAGTGACTTGTTGAAGAGCAAAGCAATAGCAGGGGCTAAAGATCTGGAGGCTTTTTTGTAGATTAAAGTTGGTATCTCCTCAAGGGCACCAGACTTGGTTTTAAGGGAAAGGATTATCTCATTGACGTCAGTGGAATTAATAGGCTTTAGGTACAGAGACTGTGGATAGTTACCTGAAAGATGTCTGTTAGCCAATCAGAACCACCCGGCGAGGTAACGTGTGCTGGCCGGAGCATGTGGAGATACAGACATCTACTCCCCTCCATTGAGTCAACAGGCTGTCGTCGCGTTTGGATGTGTGACCAACGGACCCAACTGTTAGTGTGCTCCACCCTCATGAAGGAAGAGGACCTCGAGGCATGGTCGACGCTCTTGAAAGTTATGGAAGATAACAGCTGTGAGATTTAGAGGTCGGCATGGAGGTAACGATTTTCCTGATAGCGGTACAAATTGCAGGAAAGTAGATGATTTATAAGTGGGAAGATCAATCGGACAAGAGACGACCGTAGCATGGTCGTAGTATCTTTCTCTCTATATATATATTTAACTGTACTTGTGTACAATGCACATATATATATATACATGTAAAATATTGTATATAAGGTGATTAGAGATATATCACAATATATCCATGATGAAGTTTTATACCATCTTATTTTCTTGTCCTTTGTCAGACCTCGGCACAAAGTGTGTCGCACCTGACAACAGGTCCGGCTGAGGCTGACACCTGTTCAGATTCATGTACCCCGTTGTAGTACAACGAAGCATTAGGATAAACATTCAGAATAAACCTAAATTAAATGTGTTGGGTTGTCAACAGTTCGATCCCAACAAGCTCTTCAAGGTAGCAAACTGCTCTTTGATGCCATTTTTTGCTTCTCCTGTTTTCCCCTGAAAGTAGCACAGAGCTCAGTTTTTTCTTGGCAATATCATTGTAATGGGGATCTCTGGCTATCCTAATTGCAAGCTTAGCATTCAGCTCCTGAATTTTGCTTTTAACACAGGGAAGGGACTACTCCTCTCGTAGATTAGACGTTTTGGCAGTCCTTGGAACTCCAAGAATGATTATCATGGCTTCATTTTGAATGCTTTCAAGCCTTTTCATATCGCTTTGGGAGTAGGTGCACAGAACTGGTGTGGCATAGTCTATGACGGAGCGCACATAGGCTGTGTACATCATTTTAAGCATGGCAATAGAGGCTCCATGTCCATTCCAGGTCATAGCTTTCAGTGCCCTGAGTAGACTTTTGCATGTTCCTATGAGTTGATTGAGCTCCTCTTTCTTTCCCTTGTTAGAGCCGACAGTGACGCCAAGGTACCGATAGTGGTCAACCCATTCAAGTGTTACACCATTAATTTGCAGTTCTTCATTTGCTCTCCGCTTGTGATGGGAGTATGCCTTCGTCTTGTTTGTGGAGAGAGTGAAACCGAGCTCAATACATTTCCTTCCAAGGAGTTCAATGGACTGTTCAATTTTTCCCAAGGTGGGAGCTTGTATTAGGACATCATCTGCATATCCCACTTGTTGTGTTCCTTCCGGAAAATCAATATTTGCAATGGCGTTCATAAGTACATTGAATAGTGTAGGGCTTAAGACTCCGCCTTGGGGGGTCCCGAGTTCCATATTCATTGTTCTGGAGACTGCTCCATTGCAGCAAACCTTGGCTTTCCTTCCTGTGAGGTAGTCTTCAACCCATTTCATGAGTCTCCCCTTGACACCCATGCATGCAAGCTCGTCCAGGATCGCAATCTCCTGTGCTTTGTCGAAGGCTCCTTTGATGTCAACAAATACAGAGTACCTAGCCGTGTCATTAGACAAGTAATCAAATCAAATCAAATCAAATGTTTATTTAGGTAAGGTACATACATACAAAAGATTTTACAAAGAGTGATGGATTTATAGTTAGGGCTAGTACATACAATGCTTAAAGCCACTATTACGCAAAGCGTTTCGGCCATGTAATTAACTATACAATTTGTAATTATGTATACAATACAAGTAATTAACTATACAATTTGCTGTGCTCCGTCCTTTAACAAATCCATTGACCCCCTCCCCTAACCTGCCTATTTTGTGCAACAGTCGGTTTAGGATGATCCTTTCAAGCATCTTGCAAGTGCATGACACGAGACTGATAGGTCTGTAATTACCAGGGAAGAATACAACGTTTAACGCTTGATGGGAAAACGAGTCGAGTGTTGCATCACATTGCTAACGTCTTATGAGTGTTGAAACACAGCAATAACATGTTGTGAGTGATGCAGCGATGCAACACAGGAATAACGTGTTGCGAGTGTTACAACACATAAATGCCATTTCGTGACTACTGCAATACAGAAATGATGTTCTGTAAGTGTTGCACACATAAATTATAGATTGGGAGTGTTGTGTTACATCATTGCAACACAAGATTAGCGTGTTGTGAGAGTTACACCGCACAAATAACCCGTTGTGCGTGTTGCAACACAGGAGTGGTAAGTTGTGAGTTTTGCACCATGGAACAAAAGTGTTGTGGATAATGCAACGCAGAAATAAAGTATTATGAACGCTGCAACACAGTAATAATGTGTTGTAAGTGTTGCAGCGGACAGGAATAACGTGTTTTGAATGTTACGTGCAACGGACAGGAATGTTGCGTGCAATAACGTGTTGCAACACAGAAATAATGGGGTTTGAATGATGCAACACAGGGATATTATGTGGCGAGTGTTGCACCATTGCAACGCAGAAATAACGTGATGCTACTCTCACAGTATATTATTTTTTGTTGCAACGTTCACAACACGCTATTCCGTTGCTGTTGTGAAGCTCACAACATGTGTGAATGTCTCAATATATGTTGTTTGTGTGCAAGTAGATTTTCGTTCATAGCTCCGTTCTCATTATAGATTCCTTTTCTCAAGCATCAATAGAGAAATATAATCAATAATATAATGACTCCTGTGAGATTGTGTTAGAAATATACCAATATTTCCTCTGTACACAAAAGGAATATACAAGTCTTTACCATAAATATTACCTTAATGCCTCAACTATTGACAGAATATTACCATAATTACCGTAGCTATTATTATAAATTGTTTGAAGTCTTCAATATAGAAAAATAACTTGAGGGACGTTTTTGTTAAAAGTTTAGGGCAAGAATTGGAATCTTATGAGTTTGAACACACTATGACGTCAAGTTCCATCGTTCTGTTGCTTCTTTCTTTTTGCACCTGCGGCGAACTAGAAGTAAAATAAAAATTAAACCCATAAACGCCAAATACACTGTATTTTATTTTTTCTAAACATACAGATAAAATTCCTGCTATGATACTCTTGTGGCGGATCCGTTGCAGGTCGCTTCCGAACTGGGTTCCCACTTTTCTTCTGTTAGCTCTGGTCTTCATCTTCCCCAATCTTTCCTTCTTCGTAAACCTGTCCTTGAGTCTCGTCCTTTAGATTTCTGCACTCATCTTCAGCTTCCCTATAATGATCCCTTTTCTCTCTCTGAACTTCGTTCTGCCCTGGCCCTCTGCGGTTCTACGGCGGCGGGCTCCGATGGTATTCATTATGAGATGCTTCGCCATCTCCCTCTGAGCACGTCTCAGTATTTACTGAGTCTGTATAATCGGATCTGGGAGTCGTCGTCAGTCCCTGAGGACTGGCTCGATGCCGTTGTCCTCCCTGTTCGCAAACCGGGGTCTCTGGGTACTTCCCCTAAGGACTTTTGCCCTATTGCTCTCACAAGTTGTGTCTGCAAACTCTTTGAACGTATGGTTAACGTTCGTCTGATGTGGTTCCTGGAACACCATCATCTCCTCTCCCCTTCTCAATTTGGTTTCCGCAAGTGCGACAGATGTCCTGGTGAACTTGGAGGTCTATATTCGTACTGCTTTAGCTGCGAAGACCTCCATTATTGCCGTCCTTTTTGACCTGGAAAAGGCTTACGACACCACTTGGCGATATCATATTCTATCTCAACTTCATTCTTTTGGCCTTCGTGGTCATCTCCCTCTCTTTCTCCGCAGCTTCCTCTCTCGTCGTTCCTTTCGGGTGCGCCTTGGTACCGCTCTCTCTGCCTCTTTTCGGCAATACGAAGGTGTGCCCCAGGGTAGTGTTCTGAGCACTACTCTTTTTCTGGTTGCCCTCAATGGTCTTCTTTCCTCTCGTCCTTCTGGTGTCTTCTCCGCTCTCTATGTCGATGATCTTACCCTTTGCTGTCAGGGTGATGATTCGCCTCTCCTTCAGCGCCGGCTTCAACTTGCAATTGATGCCGTGTCCTCTTTGGCCACCGATCATGGCTTCAAGTTCTCTACTTCTAAGACTTGTGTCATGACTTTTACGCGGAAATGGGTTGTTCTTCGTCCCTCTTTGTCACTTTATGGTCATCCCCTTGAATACAAAGAATCTGCGAAGCTTTTGGGGTTATTCCTTGACACTTGTTTGTCTTGGTCTCCCCATATCTCTTACCTCCGTGTTGAGTGCTCTAAGGCCCTTACCCTCCTTCGGGTCTTGTCCCATACTTCTTGGGGGGCAGATAGGCGCACTCTCCTTGCTTTACATTCCTCTCTCGTCCTGTCTAAGCTCGATTATGGTTGCCCTGCTTACTCGTCTGCTTCTCCTTCTACTCTTCGCCGTCTTGATGCTTTGCACCATACTGGGTTGCGCCTCAGTTCTGGTGCCTTTCGTTCGACTCCCATCCTTAGCTTGTATGTTGACACTGGCTTCCTGTCTCTCCAGGACCGCCGTGATCGCTACTGTCTTCGCTATCTTGCGCGGTCCTTGCAACATCCTTCCTCTCGCCTCTGTCGTGCTTTAACTTTTACCCCTCCTGCGGTTCCTGTTCCTCTTCACCACCTCCCTCTTTCTGTCCGGTTATCTCGCCTACAGGATTCTCTTTCCGTTCGTATTTCTGATGTTTCTCCTCGTGTTGTTCCTTCTTTGCCCCCGTGGAGGGTCCCTCTTCCGCGGTTTTGTACATCCTTGACCCGTATCACTAAAGCTTTTACCCCTCCTACGGTTCTAAAACGCCTTTTCCTCGAGCACTTTTCTTCTCACTCCCGCTCCGTTTCTGTCTTCACTGATGGGTCTAAGTCTGCGGATGGTGTTGGCTACTCTGTTGTTTTTCCTGATCGCACTTATATGTGTCGCTTACCTCTGGAGACTAGCATCTTTACAGCAGAGCTTTATGCTATTCTCTATGCTCTTCGTCTCCTGCTTTCTCGTTGTCAGTCTTCCTTTGTAGTTGTTGTTGACTCTCGTAGTGCCCTCATGGCTCTCGGGTCCTTTAATCCGGTTCATCCAGTAGTTGTCGAGATCCAGCATTGGCTGTTTCTTGTTCACAGTAAATTTAAGTCGGTTGAGTTTTGTTGGGTTCCCATTGGTGTGTCTTTAAATGAGCGTGCGGATGCTGCCGCCAAGGAAGCTGTCCGCTCTTGTCCCATCTCTCGTAAAGGTATTCCATATTCCGACTTTTACCCGGTTATCCATTCCTCCATCCTTAAACGTTGGCAGGCTTCTTGGTCGTCTGTTACTGGTAACAAACTACGTACTCTGAAATGTTGTGTTTCCTCGTGGCCGTCCTCCTTCCACCGTAACCGGCGGTGGGAAACAGCTCTGGCGAGGTTGCGTATTGGCCATACTCACTTAACCCATGGTCACTTGATGGAGCGCCGCCCTGCTCCTTATTGTCCTAGTTGCATTGTCCCTCTTACGGTCGTGTATGTCCTTCTTGAATGTCCTGACTTCCAGGACGAGCGTGTGTCTTGCTTTCCGACCGCCCCTCGCGGTCACCTGTCCCTCAATAGAATTCTTGGTGACTCGGACACTTTTGATATCGTTCGCTTTATGCGTTTTTGTTCTCGTATTGGCTTCCTTGGTGATATTTAGCGCCCTCTGATTATTTTGCGCATTTGATGGTGCTACATAGCCTTCCCGGTTTGGTGCCTTCTTTTGATAATTACTTACTTACATCCGACGACGACGATTCCGCCACTGCAATGCAGACTTCAGATCCTGTTCGGGTACCTACAGCTCACAAGACTCTGTCTCCTGTGACCCCCACTTCTGCAACAGTTACAGTTACTAACCATGACATCACTGTGAACGCGGCCACGCTTTCAGACTTACTGTCGGCTCCTGCTCCACACGCTTCTCCAGCTGCTGCTGTCCCTTCACCCGTCTCAGTGATGAATTTCGCTGCAATCGACCCTTGGTGTGACCCTATAGAGGGTACCTACTATGCAGCCCCTTCTGCTGCAGTACCTACCACTGCTACTCAACCTCCAAGAACTCAACCTTCAAGACATCAACCTTCAAGAACTCTACCCCAGCGTGTCAACACCCCTGCTCTTCACTCATCTGATGAATCGGATGAAGAAATATCTGTTGGAACACCATCACCTCCACGGAAAGATCACCTCCAAGCATCAACAAGAAACGTGACCACCAAGACCGACAAGCCCAAAAAGAAGACCAACGATCAAAGTTTGGTGAAATCAACAAGGAAGAAGACTACTAACGAACTGACTTAACATCAACATCTGACATCAAACCTCCACTGCCAGCTGCTTGCGTTCCCGGCCCCTGTGTGTACTGCAAATGACACCCTACTCAATTCTACTTCCATCTGATCAAGTTCAAATCCGCGGTGGTTGGGCCACCGACCTTTCATCTCCCCTCTTCACTTCATCCCCGGATCCTTGCTCAAGATTTCTGCAGCCTCGCCCCATTCTTTCATCCCCTGCTTGCCAGCTCTATGGACATTTACGCTTCGCTTCGCTACCATTCAAGCTGTCATTGCAATCAATCTGAGCTACCTATGTGCTTTAATATACCTACAATTTTCTCATCTTTTATTTTTTTCTTGCTTTGTAACTGCTATCATTTTTTATAAATTTTGCAAGTTTTTACCTACTTAAAATTTTCTTAGATTAAGGACCTGCCCGAAACGCTGCGCATACTAGTGGCTTTACAAGATTGTAATTACTATGCTATGTATCCTCACAATCCCAATGTACCTTCTTGTATATATATAAATAAATAAATAAATGTATTATGCAAGTACCTAAACTGTAATTACATTAAATTGAGTTTTAGTTTACTTACAGTAAATAAATTTTCTTCTTTTATTAGTGTCCCTGGCTCAAAAAAAGAAGGCAGTAGAAGATGTGGAGCTTCAGAAGAGATCCAGAGAGGAGCAACAACATACCATTCAAGAAATGCTGCATTATCTCACATATTACAAGAAGAGAGAGATTTTAACCGAACATACTAAAGAGTTATGTGGAATTTTCCCTTCATATCTAAGCAAGGTAAGCTAACAGCTTAAATTAAATGTGTGTTACAATTCAGTTCTTCATAAACATTTATCCAGCAGAACTTTAGACTTATATATACTAATTTTATACTTTATGTCTTGCTATTTATGGCTTTGACAGGTAGACAATTCCATGGTTTTAATATACTGGTGACTTTTACATGTGAACTTTTATCAAAAATTTCCATTATATATATATTCTAATTTCTTTAGTATTTTCAGACAAATTTGTAAATGTCTTAAATCCCATTAAATATTTTATATATTACAGGATCCTAACAAGTACACTATTGAAGAGAAGCACTTATCACCCAAAAATAATAGTGGAATCCTGGCTCTTTTGAAGCAAGGGCAAAAGTTGTGTACTGACAAGCTGATTACTACTGGCCTCCATTGTCTTGCCTGTACTTTGTTTCCCATCAATCATATCACTCATTCTTACAGGTGTGAGACAGAGAGGGACAAGATCATCCAAGAGGAACAACACCTGAAGGCTGATCCACACCTGAAGGCAGCACCTCACCTGAAGGCAGCACCACACCTGAAGGCAACACCACACCTAAAGACAGCACCACACCTAAAGACAGCACCACACCTGAAGGCAGATCCACACCTGAAGGCAGCACCACACCTGAAGGCAGATCCACACATGAAGGCAGCACCACACCTGAAGGCAGCACCACACCTGAAGGCAGCACCACACCTGAAGGCAGCACCACACCTGAAGGTAGATCCACACCTGAAGGCAGCACCACACCTGAAGGCAGCACCACACCTGAAGGCGGCACCTCACCTGAAGGCAGCACCACACCTGAAGGCAGCACCACACCTGAAGGCAGCACCACACCTGAAGGCAGCACCACACCTGAAGGCAGCACCACACCTGAAGGCAGCACCACACCTGAAGGCAGCACCACACCTGAAGGCAGCACCACACCTGAAGGCAGCACCACACCTGAAGGCAGCACCACACCTGAAGGCAGCACCACACCTGAAGGCAGATCCACACCTGAAGGCAGATCCACACCTGAAGGCAGCACCACACCTGAAGGCAGCACCAGTACACCTGAAGGCAGCACCAGTACACCTGAAGGCAGCACCAGTACACCTGAAGGCAGCACCAGTACACCTGAAGGCAGCACCAGTACACCTGAAGGCAGCACCAGTACACCTGAAGGCAGCACCAGTACACCTGAAGGCAGCACCAGTACACCTGAAGGCAGCACCACACCTGAAGGCAGCACCACACCTGAAGGCAGCACCACACCTGAAGGCAGCACCACACCTGAAGGCAGCACCAGTACACCTGAAGGCAGCACCAGTACACCTGAAGGCAGATCCACACCTGAAGACAGATCCACACCTGAAGGCAGCACCACACCTGAAGGCAGCACCACACCTGAAGGCAGCACCACACCTGAAGGCAGATCCACACCTGAAGGCAGATCCACACCTGAAGGCAGATCCACATCTGAAGGCAGCACCACACCTGAAGGCAGCACCACACCATCCACTTTTGCAGTTTTGCCCCATTTGCCAGCAACATTTGGCTGCTTTAATTAATAAAAACAAAATCGCTTTCATTGCTTCACTCATCCTGACCCAAAAAAAGACATTTTAACAATTTATTTATTAATTTATTTAAGTAAAATGCTTTTCTATGTTTAGTGTGAGTTTGTTGGTTGACATCCACAAGTGGATTTTTTTTAAGCATGTTAGAGACATTAGGCAGATCATTTTTTTTTTTAATTTTTTTATTTATTTATTTATATACAAGAAGGTACAATGGGTTTGTGAGAATACATAGTACAGTAATTACACTCTTGTAAAGCCACTAGTACGCGCAGCGTTTCGGGCAGGTCCTTAATCTAACAGATAATTTTAAGTAGGTAAATTCTAGAAGAATTAATAAAATAACAAATACATTGCAAGAAAAAAATGAGATGAGAGAGATTAGTAAGTATATTAAAGCACATTGGTATAATAAAGCTCTGATTGATTACATTGAGAGCTTGATTGGTAATATAAACAAGATTAATAGACACCGTACAGTAGATTGACAGTACATATAAGAAGACAGCAATGATCGCAATGATAAAGATGTTCAGATTGGGTACATAAAGATTGGGAGATTGGGTAGCAATAGATACAGTGCAATTTTAAAGCAAAATGTAAAAAACTATGAAGATGAAATTAAGTACTTTTTAGTATTGTTTTTGAATGACGCAAAAGTTGGACAGCTTTTCAATTCAATAGGGAGTGAGTTCCATAGACTGGGTCCCTTTATTTGCATAGAGTGTTTACACAGATTAAGTTTGACTCTGGGGATATCAAAGAGATACTTTTTCTGGTGTGGTGATTATGTATCCTATTACATCTGTCCAAAGAGAGTTTCAGAACAGGGTTTGCATTTAAAAACGGTTTTGTTTATGCAACTGACACAAGAGAATGTGTGGAGTGAGCTTATGTTTAGCGTGTTTAGGGATTTAAACACGGGGGCTGAGTGTTGTCTGAAAGCAGAGTTTGTTATTGCTCTTATAGCAGAATTTTGCTGGGTGATGATGGGCTTGAGGTGGTTTGCAGTGGTTGAACCCCATGCACAGATACCATAATTAAGATAGGGATAGATTAGTGCATAAAACAGTGAGAGGAGAGCAGATTTAGGTATATAATATCTGATTTTCGAGAGTATACCAACTGGTTTAGAGATGTTCTTAGTTAGCTATTGTATGTGGGTGCTGAAGTTAAATCTCTTGTCTGGGTATAGGCCAAGAAACTTTCCATCATTTTTATTACTGATGTTAACATTGTCTATCTGAAGCTGAATTGCATTTCTTAATTTGCTTCCAAATAAGATGTAGTAGTCCTTTTCTATATTTAGTGTGAGTTTGTTGGTTGACATCCATAGGTGCACTTTTTTAATTAATTAAAAGGGTTATAGAGGCACATAATGGGCTCAGGGACTGAACCCCACAATTCATTTAGCTAAGCAAGTTACAATCTTGATGAACTAGTTACAAAATTCAATATAAGTCGTCACATCAACAATGGGTTCGAGATCGACCTCAAGTACTGGTTCAAAATTAAGCAACTGACATATGTGGAGAGCTAGTGTCAAAATTTATGTTTGTCCTGCACACCGCCCCCCATCCAGTGGGCAGCGGTGGATAGGTTACAATCACTTAGTTACTACCTACAGTTAGCAAACTGGGGATATTTGGCTAAAATTTCTGGTAGCAGATCATTTTGAATGAAATATTGACACATCGCTGGAACATTGGACGGAGGGTGTGCGAATAATTTTGTTGACACAGTTTACATTTGGTCAGGTCTACATCAGCAAATAATGAGAATTCCCAGAGATACTTGTAACCGAGTCTAAGCCGAGCAGTAGTAACATCTAGAAGTCTGCTGATTTTATTGGATGATCCATAGATGTGTGGCTCCTCTTGCATGGTTTTGTACCAAGAGAAACAACAACGACACTTTCCTGCACCGTGGGAGATTAACCCTTTTCAATTTTAATCCCTACCTTTCCACCCAAGAAACAAATTAGAGGGCAGCCCAAGCTTCGTCTTGAGGCAAAGATCAATGCCTTAAGCCATATTGATGCTCTGTCCACAGAGCATTCTCTCTCTCAAATCATATACACTGATGGTTCCCTACACCGCACCACGGGTGCAGTTGTTCTGACAATGGGCGATAGCTTGTACTTTGAGTGCGGAGTCCGTATAAACAACTGGGCCTCTACCCTTCAGACCGAACTATTTGTCTTGCTTCTTGCACTGAAATGTGTACAAGTCTCCAAACTTGATACATTAATTGTCAGTGACTCCTTATCATTCTTAATTGCTCTCAACTCTTTAACACATAACTGTAACGTGCTCGTGTCCGAAGCTAGACACAAATACAACAAGATTATTAAGGATGGTAACAGAGTCCATTTCATGTGGTCTCCATCTCATGTTGGCCTCCGAATGCATGATAGAGCTGATAAGTTAGCCAAAGAATCTGCCTTTAAAGGAGCCGTTGAGTGTAACCTTGGATTGTCAATGAGCAATCTGAGAGCAGCAGTACACCAAGAACTTCAACAAGATCTTGTAGATCTGAGGCAAAGTGAAATCGACACCAGTAATTCCATCTATCATCATACTATCATGCAAGAGGAGCGACACTTCTATGGTTCATCCAATAAAGTCACACCTTCCCTGATATCCTTAAAAAAACAAGAGTAACGCCAGTCCATTAAGGAGGCAATCCGACGGACATAAACAATCATAGACCAATATCAAATCTACCCATTCTATCAAAAATATTTGAAAAAAATTATTTACAAACAGCTCTATTCCTACCTCGTAAACTTCGACATACTCAGCCCCTGCCAGTTTGGCTTCCGGTCCCAAAAGAGCACCAATGATGCAATCATTAGTCTACTTGACGTAATCTATTCAGCCCTTGACAAAAATGAGTTTCCGATTGGACTCTTCATTGACCTGGCCTTTGATACTGTTAATCCCAACTACCTCTTACTTAAACTCCAGCATTATGGAATCCGAGGCCTTGCCCTCGACTACATCCGATCCTATCTTAGTGACAGACACCAATGTGTAACCATCAATGGCACAACTTCTTCCACTCTACCAATTACCGTTGGTGTGCCACAGGGCAGCATCTTAGGACCTCTTCTATTTCTTATATATATCAATGATCTGCCTAATGTCTCTAATATTCTTAAACCTATATTGTTTGCTGATGATACTACCCTTATCTAGTCAGACCCCAACCCACATACACTAAATAATGTTGTGAATAATGAATTAAAAAAAGTCCACTTATGGATGTCAACTAACAAACTAGCATTAAACATACAAAAGACCTACTATACCTTATTTGGAAGCAAATCATCAAATGCAATTCAGCTACAGATAGACAACATTAACATATTTGGAAGCAAATCATCGAATGCAATTCAGCTACAGATAGACAATATTAACATCAATAATAAAAATGATGGCAAGTTTCTTGACCTATTCCTAGACAAGAGACTCAACTTCAGCACCGACATTCAACACATAACTAAGAAAGTCTCTAAAACAGTTGGTATACTCTCTAAAATAAGATATTATGTTTCTAACTCTGCTCTCCTCTCACTATATTATGCACTAATCTACCCCTATCTTAATTATGGTATCTGTGCATTCGGGGTCTACCACTGCAAACCACCTTAAGCCTATCATCACCCAGCAAAAATCTGCTATCAGAATAATAACAAATTCTGCTTTCAGACAATACTCAGCTCCCTTGTTTAAATCCCTAAACTTGCTAAATATTAACTCCCTCCACACATTCTCTTGTGTCAACTACATTTACAAAACCCTGTTCTTAAACGCAAACCATGCTCTGAAACTCTCCCTGGACAGATGTAATAGGACCCATTATCACCACATCAGAAAGAAATATCTCTTTGATATCCCCAGGGTCAAACTTTTTTTTTTTTTTTTTTTTTTTTTTTTTTTAGATATATACAAGAGTTGTTACATTCTTGTACAGCCGCTAATACGCGTAGCGTTTCGGGCAAGTCCTTAATCCTATGGTCCCTGGAATACGATCCCCGCCGCGAAGAATCGTTTTTTCATCCAAGTACACATTTTACTGTTGCGTTAAACAGAGGCTACAGTTAAGGAATTGCGCCCAGTAAATCCTCCCCGGCCAGGATACAAACCCATGACATAGCGCTCGCGGAACGCCAGGCGAGTGTCTTACCACTACACCACGGAGGCTGCAAATCTGTGTAAACACTATGCAAATTAAGGGACCTAGTCTATGGAACTCACTCCCTAGTGAATTGAAAAGCTGTTAAACTTTTGCCTCATTTAAAAACAAAAACAAAAAGTACCTAATTTCATCTTCGTAGTTTCATACACTGAGCTTTAAATTTGCTCTGTATCTAGTGTTACCCAATCTCCCAATCTTTATGTACTTAATCCAAACAACTTTATCATTGTGCTCATTGCTGTCTTCTTTTATGTGCTAGCCATATGCTGTATTGTGCCTATTAATTTTTGTTAACTATCATTCAAGTTGTCATTGCAATCAATATAGCTACCTATGTGCTTTAATATACCTACAATTTTCTCTCATCTTTTATTTTTTTTTCTCTCTTGCTATGTAACTGTTATCATTTTTTATAAATTTTTCAAGTATTTACCTACTTAAAAATTTATAATAATAATAATAATAATAATTTTTATTTAGGTAAAGGTACATACGTAAAGAGATTTTACAATGTTTGTTGGCTTTATAGATAGAGCTAGTACATACAATGCCTAAAGCCACTATTACGCAAAGCATTTCGGGCAGGAAAAAACACTAATGACTAAAGCTTAAAACTAATGGGTAAAAAGAATAAAATGTGTTGAGTACAAATAAAAATAGAGGTAAAAGAGGGGGGAACATTGTTGAAAAAGCAGCACAAATACAGTTACAAATTATTACAGAAAATTACATTCAAACAGCGTTGATTTAAAAAAACACACACACAAAAAAACAAAAAACATACATGGGTTGACAACAGAGGGGTAAGGTAGGTTACAGGGAATTTATTAGGTATAGCTTCGTTTTTAATTTAAACTGGTTGAGAGAGGTACAGTCTTTAACATGGTTGGGAAGGTCATTCCACATTCTGGGCCCCTTGATTTGTAGAGCATTTCTGGTTTGATTAAGTCGTACTCTAGGAATATCAAAACTGTATTTATTTCAGGTGTGGTGCTCATGGGTTCTGTTACAACCTTCTATGAAGCTTTTGAGATCAGGATTGGCATTATAGTTTAGCGTTTTATATATGTATAATACACATGAGAGAATGTGCAGTGACTTAATGTCTAACATATTCAGAGATTTGAGTAGGGGTACCGAATGATGTCTGGGGCCAGAATTGGATATTGTCCTAATAGCAGCTTTGTGTTGAGTAATTAGAGGACGCAAGTGATTTTGGGTAGTAGAGCCCCAAGCACAAATACCATAGTTGAGATATGGATAGATAAGGGAGTAATAGAGAGTCACCAGGGCAGGGCGTGGTACATAATATCTGATCTTAGAAAGAATGCCCACAGTTTTTGAAACTTTTTTTGATATGTTTAGAATGTGTCCCTGGAAATTCAGCTTGTGGTCAATGAGAATGCCAAGGAATTTGCCATCTAATTTGTTACAAATTTGGGTATTGTTTATTTTGAGATTTATTTGATTAGAGGATTTATTGCCAAACAGAATATAGAAAGTTTTGTCAATGTTAAGGGTGAGTTTGTTGGTAGTTAGCCACAGATGGACTTTATTTAACTATTTGGACTTTAAATAAATAAAATAATAAGGCAAATCGGACACTTGGATTTATTAATCGCAGCGTTAGTAACAAGACACCTGGTGTGGTTCTCAAGCTATATCTTGCTCTAGTTAGGCCCCATTTAGATTATGCAGTTCAGTTTTGGTCGCCATATTATAGAATGGATATAAATTCACTTGAACGTGTCCAGCGTAGGATGACTAAGTTAATTCCCCAAATTAGAAATCTTTCATATGAAGAAAGATTAACAAAGCTTAAGTTGCATTCACTGGAAAGGCGAAGAGTTAGGGGTGACATGATAGAGGTTTACAAGTGGATGAATGGACATAACCGGGGGGATATTAATAGGGTATTAAAAGTATCAACACAGGACAGAACACGAAACAATGGATATAAATTGGATAAGTTTAGATTTAGGAAAGACTTGGGTAAATACTGGTTCAGTAACAGGGTTGTTGATTTGTGGAACCAATTGCCGCGTAACATTGTGGAGGTGGGGTCCCTCGATTGTTTCAAGCACGGGTTGGACAAGTATATGAGTGGGATTGGGTGGTTATAGAATAGGAGCTGCCTCGTATGGGCCAATAGGCCTTCTGCAGTTACCTTTGTTCTTATGTTCTTATTTAGCTCAGTATTTACTGAGGCATTTAGAGCAAGGGGATCAGGACTGGAGTAAATGAAGGTTGTGTCATCAGCAAATAGATTAGTAGATTAGTTTTTCGAATATTTTTGACAAGTTAGGCAGGATTGATATAGGTCTGTAGTTGTTAACATCTGCGTGATCACCACGTTTGTGGACAGGGGTTACTCTTGTTTTTTTTTAGAATGTCTGGAAAGGTTTGGAGTTCAAGTGACTTGTTGAAGAGCTATGCAATAGCAGGGGCTAAAGATCTGGAGGCTTTTTTGTAAATTAAAGTTGGTATCTCCTCGAGGGCACTAGACTTGGTTTTAAGGGAAAGGATTATCTCAGTGACATCAGTGGAATTAGTAGGCTTTATGTTCAGAGACTGTGGATAGTCATTAACATCAGTACTGGAAGATGGAATATCATTTGCAAGGGGTGACCCAATGGAAGAGAAGAACCTATTGAACTCAATAGCAGAATCAGAGGCTGAAAGCTGACCAACGTTATTGGACAGGAGTGTTGGTTTGTTATTTAAAATCTTCTTTGATCCCAATATTTGTGAAATTGTGCTCCAAGTTTTTTTAATGTTGCTCTTTATTTGGGTATATTTATCTTCATAGTATTTAGTTTTGGCTCGTCTAATTATTTTAGATAGCAATAACTTCATTGTAGGCATAGAAGTACTTTCTGGCTACTAGGTACGACATACACACATATATATATATATATATATATATATATATATATATATATATATATATATATATATATATATATATATATATATATATATATATATATATATATATATATATATATATATATATATATATATATATATTTTTTTTTTTTCCTACTTCTTATTTTTGTTTATAACTGATCATTTACAATTAACACTTATATTTATATTCAAGTTTTTCAATCAAAGAATGTACTTGAAATTGTTTTTTTAAACAGAAAAAGTACAATCGTGTGGCTTTATGTTTAAAAAAAACAATTTCAAGTACATTCTTTGATTGAAAAACTTGAATATAAATATAAGTGTTAATTGTAAATGATCAGTTATAAACAAAAATAAGAAGTAGGAAAAATGATATGTGGAACTAGACAAAAACATTGGAACACTCAGGTGATGAGAGGGTAAACAACCGCCGCCATTTTAGCAGCGCCACAGCCGGTGATGTTCAGCACGAGCATTAAGGGAAAACCTTGACACAAACTGCACTTATCATAAAGAAAAAGCACCACCATTGACCGCCAAGTGCTCACATCAAGTCTAACTCGAAGAAACAACACTCAAGCCTTGACGCTTCTCCCAACATACGGGGGAGAAAACCTTCACACAAACTGCACCTGCCATAAAGAAGATGAAGACTCACCAGTGTTCACAGTGTCCGAAGGTATTCACCAGTCCTTCACATGTGAAGACTCATATGTTAGTGCATTCAGGTGACAAACCTCATGAGTGTCCAGAGTGTGGGAAGAGATTCAGTCGGCGTGGACATATGAAGAATCACATGATGGTGCATGCGGATGAGAGACCTTTTCAATGTGCTGAGTGTGGCAAAAAATTTAGGGAACGTGGAACTATAATACAGCACATGTTAGTGCATTCAGGTGACAAACCTCATGAATGTCCAGAGTGTGGGAAGAGATTCAGTGAGCGTGGAAGTATGAAGCGTCACATATTAATACATTCAGGTGACAAACCATATGAATGTCCAGAGTGTGGGAAGAGATTCAGTCAACGTGGAAATATGACGACTCACATGTTAGTGCATTCAGGTGACAAACCACATGAGTGTCCAGAGTATGGGAAGAGATTCAGTCAGCATGGACATATGAAGAATCACATGAGGGTACATGCGGATGAGAGACCTTTTCAATGTGCCGAGTGTGGCAAAAAATTTAGAGAACGTGGAACTATAATACAGCACATGTTAGTGCATTCAGGTGACAAACTTCACGAGTGTCCAGAGTGTGGGAAGAGATTCAGTCGTCTTGGAAGTATGAAGACTCACATGTTAGTGCATTCAGGTGACAAGCCTCACGAGTGTCCAGAGTGTAGGAAGAGATTCAGTCGTCTTGGTAATATGATGAGGCACAAAATGATACATGCAAATAATAGGGTAAACACTTAGAGTGTCGAAGGTAATTAAGAGAATGTTGAAGGATAATGAGGCACATACAGGTATATTAACTTAACTTTAATCTAACAGTGTGCTATCACAATGTCAGTTGGATGTTCTTCAAAGGTAATTCTATTTTGTTTGAGAAATACACTTCACCATGAAAGGTAAAGATCAAGATATTTTATTATATTGTTCTTTTATGAAAGTTAGATGACCAAGCAAGAACTAGAGAAGCTGTCACTATAGGAAAATTCAAAATTTCTTATAAGTATAGAAATATCTCTTTAGTTTAGCAAAGATAAATCAAAGCTTTAAATGTTTTTCTTCTTATTTATGTAAATAATAATGTGCTTTCTGTTTTTGTTCTCTGTGAAAATTTATTTAAAATGTAATATACTCTGTAGCTAAGTTATGGACATTATTGTTGTAATATTATTTAGCATTGGTGCTGGTGAAGAAGACAGTCTGAGACGTACTTAAGATGAGACCATTTGATTGATAGGGAAATGTAGGTTAATCAAGGAATTTTCTCATCAGATTCATATGCAAACTGATGTCTATTTTATATTTTTTGTTTAGGCATATTTATGAATAATACTCTTGATTATAAATATTTCACCGAAGAGTTTATTGAAGGCAGATTGGCACTTATAACTGTCAGTCAAGTTAATATGAAATTTAAATTTATATTACTCTAGAAATTTACATCACTCTAAATTTACCAGAAATTTATATTACTCTAGCCTAACTTTATCATTTATGCAGTAATTGTCTTGGAATAATATTTTACCTGATTTACCTGAGGGCCTCGATAAAAACGGGAAGCTGGCAGCTTGTTGAAGGTTCCCTCCCCCCCCCCCCCCCCCCCCCAATTTTCCTTGATTTTTTCCAGGTATATTTTGAAATTCAGCACATTTTGGCAGTTATGGCGTTGGCGGGTAGTCAGTTCCATCGATCAATAACCCTGTGGGTGAAAAAGCCTGATTCAAAGTTATATTAGCTTGATTAGCAATAATATTATCCTGATTCGTATAATCCTCTGTCAATTATATTATCCAAACTGCCTGTTATAAATAATATTGTGTTGTCCTTCTATGGGGGACTTGGTATTATTAAGGGGTAAGGGTAGTTAGAAGACAGAGTATCAAATATGGGAGAGCTAAAAGGCCCGGCCCCCAAAATAAACTATCCACAGTAATAATACCTTGCTACTAGACCATATATGTCAGTCTAAGGGTTGATCAATGCACTCCCACACAGGAAGAAGGGATACTCCTATAATTCATGTACTTATTTATTTACCCCTTAACAACCCCCCATACACTCACACCAATAACAATAATAATAATAACTTTACCACACTACCTTACGTTAAAAAGCCTTGGTCCACTTAGGCAGGATACAAGGTTTACACTAAGAACAAGCTAGGGTAAAGTACTACTGGATAAGCACTGAAGCTGGATGCAGCTTAGGGTAGAGACACCACGTGGTACCCTAATACAAAACACAACACTTAGGGGTACCCAAAACACTGGCAAATACTACCCCCAGGTCTCACCAATCGTTACTACCAGAGTAGGCACACTTAAAACACCATACAGTACTTAACTTAATGGTACAGGAACTTAAGGTAAGGGAAATAAGTAAGAGGAGAAGGGAGGAGAGTAGGGGTGCAGCCACAGAGTAGGTCTCGTCCCCACGAACGCCAGCCAGAGAAGAACGCTCCTAGCAACCAGCTAGGCCTCCCGCATGTCGTGGTGCTGGAAGGAGCCTAATTGATCGTGCAGCTAAGCACATTAAAGATCTTCCCCTATGCAACGTATTGTTACTTTACAAATGATTAGAAAGTATTAGTAAGCAAAGTTGGTGCCTATGTTATTATTTAATAATCAACCCCCAGCTCAGTCTTTAAATGCTCTTTGAGAAACAATAATAGTCTTACGTCTGGCAGGGAAGATACAGACAATGACGCATAGGGTTGCGTTCAGCTATACTATAGTTAAGTTTAATAACTCAATTTTGACCTCTGGGTTCCACTAAAGAACCCAGGGTCATAACACTCCTCCCCCCTTCAGAAAAAAAAAAAAAATGTGACTACTAGAATAGTAGTCATATGTTTTTTTTTTGTAAGAGTATACAGAGAATAAGAAGAAAAAATATATGACAAAAAAAAATCAATCAAAAACAATTTCTCTGCAAGAAAAATACAAAGGAGTTCTCTGAAAGAAAAAAAAACATACACAAAAAAAAAAAAAAAACAGGGAAGTAAATAATTTGGACACAGAATATTTAATGTCACAGGAGAACCTAAAAAAAAATAACTAAAGCATAACAGTTGGTAAATGGCTTCCTGTGGCCTAGATGAATGTTATTCAGGTAACCGGGACAGAGCGTCGGCTATCACGTTGAGTCTGCCTGGTAGGTGGGTAATGGAAAGATTGAAGTCCTGTAGGTACAACGCCCACCTGAGGATGCGTTTATTCTTACCCTTCATCTGAGTCAGGAAGACTAGTGGGTTATGGTCCGTGTACACTTCCACTGTATTACCTGCAACCCGTTCTCGCAAATTTAATAAGTCAATATTGACTTATTAAATATGTGCATAGGTGACATACTTAACATAATAGATACCCTTAAAAAGATTAATAGAAAACACCGACCTTACCTAACCTTGTTAGTATCTTAAGATAAGCATCTTATAGCTTCGTAATTACAATTATTACCTAACCTATAATAGGTATAGGTTAAGTAATAATTGTAATTACGAAGCAATAAGATGCTTATCTTAAGATACTAACAAGGTTAGGTAAGGTCGGTGTTTTCTATGAATCTTTATAAGGGTATCTATTATGTTCAGTATATCACCTATGCACGTAGTTAATAAGTCAATATTGACTTTACGAATTTGCGAGAACGGGTTGATTACCTGTGAGGTAAACTTCGAACTTTTTACATGTTAACACTAGCGCCAACGCCTCTTTTCTACCACTGAATAATTGCGTTGCGCCTTGTCGAATTTCACAGAGTAATAATATACTGGGTGTTCCACCTGATCATCCCCAGTTTGCAACAACACTGCACCAGCACCCGAGTCAGACGCGTCAACATGAATTTTAAACGATCGGTCGAACCTTGGACTAGGAAGCACTGGGGTGGAAGCTAAGATCAATTTCAAATTTTTAAATGCCTCTGCACAGTCTGATGACCACTTAAATTTAACGGCTTTCCGCAACAAGTCTGTGAGAGGAGTGGCAACACTGGAAAAGTTCTGACAAAAATGTCGATAGTATGCACACATACCGATAAATCTTTGAACGTCCTTTTTAGACTTTAGTACTGGATACTCCAGAATGGCACTGATTTTATCTTGCCGAGGTAACACTTTTCCTTGGCCCACTTCATAACCGAGGTACGTCACTGTGCCTTGGCCAAAATGACACTTTTTAGCATTTAAGGTAAGATTTGCATTTTTCAAGATTGCGAACAACTGGCATAACCTAGCTATGTGGTCAGCCCAATTACTGTCAAAGAGCACGATATCATCTAAATACGCCCAACAATTTGGCACCTTAGCGAGCAGAGAATTCATGAGTCTCTAGAACGTGGCAGGGGCATTACGCAAGCCGAACGGTAACACTTGATACTCAAAAACACCCTCGGGTGTCACGAACGCAATTAGTTGTTTAGCACGTTCAGTGAGTGGGATTTGATAATACCCCCTCGAGAGGTCGAATTTCGAGACGTACTTGGCGTTTCCCAGCTCGTCGATGCAGTCCTCGAGGAGGGGCAGCGGATAGGCATCCACAATGGTCACCTTGTTTAGCTGCCGATAGTCAGTGCATAATCGCCAGGAGCCGTCTGGTTTAGGGACCAAAAGGCAGGGCGAGCACCAAGAGCCCTGGCTCGGCCGAATGAGGCCGTGCTGGAGCAAGAAGTCGACCTCCTTCCGTACGATGGCCTTCTTTTCTTGACTCATCCGATAGGGTTGAAGGCGAATGGGAGTGTAGTCCGTCAACTCGACATCATGGCAAATGGCATCAGTCTGGGTCGGGACCTCCCCGAACAGACTGGAGAATTCATCAACCAACGACCGCACCTCTTCACGTTGGGCCATCTGCAAATGGGACAGTCCCTCCACAGCATTCACAGAACTAGAATTATTGAAAATGAGATTAGTTGGGTCCCCAGAACAATCATCCCCTCTCTCACTGGAAATGGAAACATTGGTTAGTGCAATGGGCCTGGGGCCCTGGAACTTCTTCAGCCGAGTTACATGTACGTGCATTATCTGGTTACGTTTGTCAGAGTGCCTCACTTTGTACGTGAGGTCCCCAGTCTTTTCTGTCACAATGTAGGGGCTTTCGTACTTGTGGGACATAGTGTTCCCTAGTCGAGGCTTTAATACCAGGACAGGGTCGCCAGGCTGAAATACCCGTAACTTAGATTTAGCATCGTTACGTTCTTTCATCTTTTCTTGGGCCTTGCCAAGATACTTTAATGCAGCCGCCTTGCAGTCCTTGAGTCTCTGGTGGTGTTGCGCAAAGAAAGCCGAACCTTTGGGTAACGTTACGTTCCCTAACAGATTCTTCTGTAACATTTGCAAGGGTCCACGAACTTTATGGCCAAAGACTAACTCAAAAGGAGAACAACCCAGTGAACTTTGTAATCCCTCTCTAGCCGCAAACAAAACATACGGTAAATTCTCATCCCAGAAGGTGTGGGAACTCTCGCACGATGTCTTCAACATCTGCTTCAGAGTTAGATGGAAACGTTCAATTACCCCCTGACTCTGTGGATGGTATGGGCTGGAAACCTTATGAGTTATTCCACGGTCCTTACAAAATTGCTCAAAAATATCAGACTTAAAGTTAGTACCATTGTCAGTTTGCACGACCCGAGGCAGTCCAAAATTGGAAAAAAATTGCAACATATGAGCAACAACAGTCTTTGCTCGGATGTTCCTTACAGCAAAAGCCTCTGGGTAACGAGTAGTGATACACATCATCGTGATTAGATAAATATTACCAGGCTTAGTTCTAGGTAATGGTCCAACACAGTCCATTACCACAAGAAAATGGTTCTTCTGGCACGACAATAGGCCTTAGAGGAGCTTTAGGTGGAGTCTGGTTTGGTTTCCCAACCAGTTGACAAACAATACACGCATTACAAAATTTTGCCACATCGCTTTTCAGCTTGGGCCAGAAAAAATACTTTAAAATTTTGTGATACGTAATATTTATACCTTGATGTCCCCCCATAGGATCATCATGAGCATCTGCCAAAACTCTTTCTCTATAGCAGGTCAGCAACATAACCTGGTGGACTACCTCCCACTCATTTGACAAGGGAGCACTCTGTGGTCTCCATTTTCTCATCAAAATCCGATCATTGTAGTAGTACCCAGTTGCTGCGTCTACAATTTCCTCCATAGAGACAGCTGTCTCATGACAATCTGCAAGAGTGGGGTCAGCTTTCTGTAACTCACTCAAGGAGGCATCTAGGCCTTGGTCAGATGCTATTGGCCGAGGCTCAACAGTGTTCTCCTCCAACTCCCCACTACTCTCGGTAGATGGCGGTGGCAGGCTCTCCACAATGTCCTCAGCCACGTCATCGAGTCGGGCCATGAATGTGTCCGCAAGGTCCACTTGGTTTTCACCACTCGGAAAGTTCCTTGTGCCCTCCGGATTTACCACCTTGGCAAGCACAGGACTGCCCTTACATTTAAGTCCCATAGACCTGGTCACTGCGCACGCAGGGTACGCAACATTATCCTCTGCGGCGGGTGGATCCAGGCAAACCTTAGGGGTAGGCAGGGCCTCGTAGCCTGGTAGATAGCGCGCAGGACTCGTAATTCTGTGGCGCGGGTTCGTTTCCCGCACGAGGCAGAAACAAATGGGCAAAGTTTCTTTCACCCTGAATGCCCCTGTTACCTAGCAGTAAATAGGTACCTGGGAGTTAGTCAGCTGTCACGGGCTGCTTCCTGGGGGTGGAGGCCTGGTCGAGGACCGGGCCGCGGTGACACTAAAAAGCCCCGAAATCATCTCAAGATAACCTCAAGATAGGCAACATAATAGGCAGTCTGGAGTCCCCTACCTTATGCCCTGCTAAATCATTACCAACTATTACATCAACATTAGGGAAAGGTAGGTATGAAGTGACAACGACTGTACAAACACCCTTGTGGAAATCAGATTCCAGGGTAACCTTATGGAGGGGTACTGCTCGAGTATCACTAGTGACACCCTCGACCAGTACCACCTCTCCAGTGTCGAGAGTGTTGGCACCTTGCAACGCATTCTCTAAAATTAAAGTCTGGATGGCACCGGTGTCTCGGAAGATCACCACGTCCTTCCAGGAAGAACCTTCAGACAAAAGTAGTCTCCCTTTCGATAAGAATGGGGTAAGCAAGTCCAACCACTGTGGGTAGGAGGTCTTACTTCCTAACCCTTCCGAAGGCCTCAAGCCTTGTGTCACAACTAGAGCATTGGGTCTTTTTTTCCGGGTACAGTTGCCAACAACGGCTAATAGTGTGGTTTGGACGATTACAGTGACCACAAAAACGTCGGGGAGAAGAGACATTACTAACAGAATTACCCTTCGGTTCACCCTTAGGCGGCGTGGGGCTAGACACTTTAACAGGGTCAGTTATGTCTGAAACAGAAGGTGCATTAGTTAAAGGGTTAGAATGAGCTGGTCTGGACTGGCTGTGGGTGTAAGTTTTGCTACTCTGTGGGGTATAATTATTTTTATTGGGCCTTTTGCCCGCCAATTGGTAGTTTTCTGCCAACTTGGCCAAATCCCCTATTTTAGAATTTACCTTTACCCTACTTCTAATGTAATGTGAAACATTCTCTGGCATAATATCTATAAAATGTTCCATTAAAATTAAGTTCCTGAGAGCCTCGTATGTTTCGGCTTTCGCCAAGCGAATCCATCTGTCAAACAATCTAATTTGATCATTAACAAATTCAGTGAGCGGTTGTTTGTGAGTAGGCCTAAGGTTGCGACAAACTTGGCGGTGAGCTTCAGGAGTAATTTCATATGCCCGCAAAATACATTCCCTGACTTTATCATATTCAAAACACTCGTCGTCAGGCATGTTTATAAAAATATCTTGTGCTTTACCCCTGAATCTTCCCTGTAGGATTTTCACCCACTCTTCCTTTGGCCAGTTCATGGACATGGCCAATCTCTGAAAATGGTTGAAAAACCTTTCAGGGTCCGACTCGGAAAATTCAGGCAAATTATGCTTTTTCTCATAATGCCTGGGGTTTGAATCCCCGGCAGGTGGAGGTCCAGTGGCATTCGCTCTAATTCTAGCCTCCTCGGTTTTGAGTCTTTGCTCCTCTAATTTTATTCTTGCTAACTCTAGAGCTAATTCTCTATCCTTATGAGCTGCACTTTCTGCTTGGCTAGGCTGGCATAAAGGTGTATCACTTGCCAATAGTTCTTCATCAATACAATGTTGTAATATTTCATTCACCAAAGTCCACTTTTTATCCGCGTCATTTAATTCTAGGCCTAATTCCTTGCCTAACAATACAAATTAGACATGGTAAGTTTCTTTATCTCTACTGCTGAAGGCTCCATTGCCAGTCTCTGCATTTCAGATGCCATCACTAACAATTTTAGCTCCCAGCCAAAGAAAAAATTAAAAAATAAAAATTGGAAAAAAACAAAAATTTGCACGGCCCCTAACACAAGGCCACACTAACCTTAATCGTGAAGGGATCCAGCTGGGTGTCCAGTCAGTGCAAGAATGTCCTTTGCTAGATGAGCTGGACCCTAGGCTAACACACAACCGTTCTGCGGAAACAAAAAATTTTAGTTTTGGCACTCAAGAATCTAATTTTTTACACTTATAATGTTCCTCCCGGACTGGCCAACCACTTGTTATAAATAATATTGTGTTGTGCTTCTATGGGGGACTTGGTATTATTAAGGGGTAAGGGTAGTTAGAAGACAGAGTATCAAATATGGGAGAACTAAAAGGCCCGGCCCCCAAAATAAACTATCCACAGTAATAATACCTTGCTACTACACCATATATGTCAGTCTAAGGGTTGATCAATGCACTCCCACACAGGAAGAAGGGATACTCCTATAATTCATGTACTTATTTATTTACCCCTTAACAACCCCCCATATACACTCACACCAATAACAATAATAATAATAACTTTACCACACTACCTTATGTTAAAAAGCCTTGGTCCACTTAGGCAGGATACAAGGTTTACACTAAGAACAAGCTAGGGTAAAGTACTACTGGATAAGCACTGAAGCTGGATGCAGCTTAGGGTAGAGACACCACGTGGTACCCTAATACAAAACACAACAATTAGGGGTACCCAAAACACTGGCAAATACTACCCCCAGGTCTCATCAATCGTTACTACCAGAGTAGGCACACTTAAAACACCATACAGTACTTAACTTAATGGTACAGGAACTTAAGGTAAGGGAAATAAGTAAGAGGAGAAGGGAGGAGAGTAGGGGTGCAGCCACAGAGTAGGTCTCGTCCCAACGAACGCCAGCCAGAGAAGAACGCTCCTAGCAACCAGCTAGGCCTCCCACATGTCGTGGTGCCGGAAGGAACCTAATTGATCGTGCAGCTAAGCACATTAAAGATCTTCCCCTATGCAACGTATTGTTACTTTACAAATGATTAGAAAGTATTAGCAAGCAAAGTTTGTGCCTATGTTATTATTTAATAATCAACCCCCAGCTCAGTCTTTAAATGCTCTTTGAGACACAATAATAGTCTTACGTCTGGCAGGGAAGATACAGACAATGACGCATAGGGTTGCATTCAGCTATACTATAGTTAAGTTTAATAACTCAATTTTGACCTCTGGTTTCCACTAAAGAACCCAGGGTCATAACACTCCTCCCCCCTTCAGAAACAAAAAAAATGTGACTACTAGAATAGTAGTCATTTTTTTTTTGTAAGAGTGTACAGAGAATAAGAAGAAAAAATATATGACAAGAAAAAAATCAATCAAAAACAATTTCTCTGCAAGAAAAATACAAAGGAGTTCTCTGAAAGAAAAAAAAACATACACAAAAAAAAAACAAAAAAAACAGGGAAGTAAATAATTTGGACACGGAATATTTAATATTTAATGTCACAGGAGAACCTAAAAAAAATAACTAAAGCATAACAGTTGGTAAATGGCTTCCTGTGGCCTAGATGAATGTTATTCCGGCAATCTGGACAGAGTGTCGGCCATCACGTTGAGTCGGCCCGGTAGGTGGGTAATGGAAAGATTGAAGTCCTGTAGGTACAACGCCCACCTGAGGATGTGTTTATTCTTACCCTTCATCTGAGTCAGGAAGACTAGTGGGTTATGGTCCGTGTACACTTCCACTGTATTACCTGTGAGGTAAACTTCGAACTTTTTACATGTTAACACTAGCGCCAACGCCTCTTTTTCTACCACTGAATAATTGTGTTGCGCCTTGTCGAATTTCACAGAGTAATAATATACTGGGTGTTCCACCTGATCATCCCCAGTTTGCAACAACACTGCACCAGCACCCGAGTCAGACGCGTCAACATGAATTTTAAACGGTCGGTCGAACCTTGGACTAGGAAGCACTGGGGCGGAAGCTAAGATCAATTTCAAATTTTTAAATGCCTCTGCAGTCTGATGACCACTTAAATTTAACGGCTTTCCGCAACAAGTCTGTGAGAGGAGTGGCAACACTGGAAAAGTTCTGACAAAAACGTCGATAGTACGCACACATACCGATAAATCTTTGAACGTCCTTTTTAGACTTTAGTACTGGATACTCCAGAATGGCACTGATTTTATCTTGCCGAGGTAACACTTTTCCTTGGCCCACTTCATAACTGAGGTACGTCACTGTGCCTTGGCCAAAATGACACTTTTTAGCATTTTAGGTAAGATTTGCCTTTTTCAAGATTGCGAACAACTGGCGTAACCTAGCTATGTGGTCAGCCCAATTACTGTCAAAGAGCACGATATCATCTAAATACGCCCGACAATTTGGCACCTTAGCGAGCAGAGAATTCATGAGTCTCCAAACGTGGCAGGGGCATTACGCAAGCCGAACGGTAACACTTGATACTCAAAAACACCCTCGGGTGTCACGAACGCAGTTAGTTGTTTAGCACGTTCAGTGAGTGGGATTTGATAATACCCCCTCGAGAGGTCAAATTTCGAGACGTACTTGGCGTTTCCCAGCTCGTCGATGCAGTCCTCGAGGAGGGGCAGCGGATAGGCATCCACAATGGTCACCTTGTTTAGCTGCCGATAGTCGGTGCATAATCGCCAGGAGCCGTCTGGTTTAGGGACCAAAAGGCAGGGCGAGCACCAAGAGCCCTGGCTCGGCTGAATGAGGCCGTGCTGGAGCAAGAAGTCGACCTCCTTCCGTACGATGGCCTTCTTTTCTGGACTCATCCGATAGGGTTGAAGGCGAATGGGAGTGTAGTCCGTCAACTCGACATCATGGCAAATGGCATCAGTCTGGGTCGGGACCTCCCCGAACAGACTGGAGAATTCATCAACCAACGACCGCACCTCTTCACGTTGGGCCATCTGCAAATGGGACAGTCCTTCCTCCACAGCATTCACAGAACTAGAATTATTGAAAATGATTCATCCCAGAAGGTGTGGGAACTCTCGCACGATGTCTTCAACATCTGCTTCAGAGTTAGATGGAAACGTTCAATTACCCCCTGACTCTGTGGATGGTATGGGCTGGAAACCTTATGAGTTATTTAGATAAAACACCTAAATTATTGGGATCGTCTCAAAGCTCTCCAAATGTACTCTCTAGAAAGGAGACGAGAGAGATACCAAATAATATACACATGGAAAATACTGGAGGGTCAGGTCCCAAATCTACACAGTAAAATAACAACGTACTGGAGTGAACGATATGGAAGAAAATGCAAGATTGAACCAGTGAAGAGCAGAAGTGCCATAGGCACAATCAGAGAGCACTGTATAAACATCAGGGGTCCGCGGTTGTTCAACGTCCTCCCAGCGAGCATAAGAAATATTGCCGGAACAACCGTGGACATCTTCAAGAGAAAACTGGACGGTTTTCTAAGAGAAGTTCCGGATCAGCCGGGCTGTGGTGGGTACGTGGCCCTGCGGGCCGCTCCAAGCAACAGCCTGGTGGACCAAACTCTCACAAGTCGAGCCTGGCCTCGGGCCGGGCTTGGGGAGTAGAAGAACTCCCAGAACCCCATCAACCAGGTATCAACCAGGTATCACGGTCCTTACAAAATTGCTCAAAAATATCAGACTTAAAGTTAGTACCATTGTCAGTTTGCACGACCCGAGGCAGTCCAAAAGTGGAAAAAAATTGCAACATATGAGCAACAACAGTTTTTGCTCGGATGTTCCTTACAGCAAAAGCCTCTGGGTAACGAATAGTGATACACATCATCGTGATTAGATAAATATTACCAGACTTAGTTCTAGGTAATGGTCCAACACAGTCCATTACCACATGAGAAAATGGTTCTTCTGGCACGACAATAGGCCTTAGAGGAGCTTTAGGTGGAGTCTGGTTTGGTTTCCCAACCAGTTGACAAACAATACACGCATTACAAAATTTTGCCACATCACTTTTCAGCTTGGGCCAGAAAAAATACTTGAAAATTTTGTGATACGTAATATTTATACCTTGATGTCCCCCCATAGGATCATCATGAGCAGCTGCCAAAACTCTTTCTCTATAGCAGGTCAGCAACATAACCTGGTGGACTACCTCCCACTCATTTGACAAGGGAGCACTCTGTGGTCTCCATTTTCTCATCAAAATCCGATCATTGTAGTAGTACCCAGTTGCTGCGTCTACAATTTCCTCCATAGAGACAGCTGTCTCATGACAATCTGCAAGAGTGGGGTCAGCTTTCTGTAACTCACTCAAGGAGGCATCTAGGCCTTGGTCAGATGCTATTGGCCGAGGCTCAACAGTGTTCTCCTCCACCTCCCCACTACTCTCGGTAGATGGCGGTGGCAGGCTTTCCACAATGTCCTCGGCCACGTCATCGAGTCGGGCCAAGAATGTGTCCGCGAGGTCCACTTGGTTTTCACCACTCGGAAAGTTCCTTGTGCCCTCGGGATTTACCACCTTGGCAAGCACAGGACTGCCCTTACATTTAAGTCCCATAGACCTGGTCACTGCGCACGCAGGGTACACAACATTATCCTCTGCGGCGGGTGGATCCAGGCAAACCTTAGGGGTAGGCAACATAATAGGCAGTCTGGAGTCCCCTACCTTATGCCCTGCTAAATCATTACCAACTATTACATCAACATTAGGGAAAGGTAGGTATGAAGTGACAACGACTGTACAAACACCCTTGTAGAAATCAGATTCCAGGGTAACCTTATGGAGGGGTACTGCTCGAGTATCACTAGTGACACCCTCGACCAGTACCACCTCTCCAGTGTCGAGTGTGTTGGCACCTTGCAACGCACTCTCTAAAATTAAAGTCTGGATGGCACCGGTGTCTCGGAAGATCACCACGTCCTTCCAGGAAGAACCTTCAGACAAAAGTAGTCTCCCTTTCGATAAGAATGGGGTAAGCAAGTCCAACCACTGTGGGTTGGAGGTCTTACTCCCTAACCCTTCCGAAGGCCTCAAGCCTTGTGTCACAACTAGAGCATTGGGTCTTTTTTTCCGGGTACAGTTGCCAACAACGGCTAATAGTGTGGTTTGGACGATTACAGTGACCACAAAAACGTCGGGGAGAAGAGACATTACTAACAGAATTACCCTTCGGTTCACCCTTAGGCAGCGTGGGGCTAGACACTTTAACAGGGTCAGTTATGTCTGAAACAGAAGGTGCATTAGTTAAAGGGTTAGAATGAGCTGGTCTGGACTGGCTGTGGGTATAAGTTTTGCTACTCTGTGGGGTATAATTATTATTATTGGGCCTTTTGCCCGTCAATTGGTAGTTTTCTGCCAACTTGGCCAAATCCCCTATTTTAGAATTTACCTTTACCCTACTTCTAATGTAATTTGAAACATTCTCTGGCATAATATCTATAAAATGTTCCATTAAAATTAAGTTCCTGAGAGCCTCGTATGTTTTGGCTTTCACCAAGCGAATCCATCTATCAAACAATCTAATTTGATCATTAACAAATTCAGTGAGCGGTTGGTTGTGAGTAGGCCTAAGGTTGCGACAAACTTGGCGGTGAGCTTCAGGAGTAATTTCATATGCCCGCAAAATACATTCCCTGACTTTATCATATTCAAAACACTCGTCGTCAGGCATGTTTATAAAAATATCTTGTGCTTTACCCCTAAGTCTTCCCTGTAGGATTTTCACCCACTCTTCCTTTGGCCAGTTCATGGACATGGCCAATCTCTGAAAATTGTTGAAAAACCTTTCAGGGTCCGACTCGGAAAATTCAGGCAAATTATGCTTTTTCTCATAATGCCTGGGGTTTGAATCCCCGGCAGGTGGAGGTCCAGTGGCATTCGCTCTAATTCTAGCCTTCTCGGTTTTGAGTCTTTGCTCCTCTAATTTTATTTTTGCTAACTCTAGAGCTAATTCTCTATCCCTATGAGTTGCACTTTCTGCTTGGCTAGGCTGGCATAAAGGTGTATCACTTGCCAATAGTTCTTCATCAATACAATGTTGTAATATTTCATTCACCAAAGTCCACTTTTTATCTGCGTCATTTAATTCTAGGCCAAATTCCTTGCCTAACAAAACTAAATTAGACTTTGTGAGTTTCTTTATCTCTACCACTGAAGGCTCCCTTGCCAGTCTCTGCATTTCAGATGACATCACTAATAATTTTAGCTCCCAGCTAAAGAAAAAATTGAAAAATAAAAATTGGAAAAAAAAACAAAAATTTGCACGGCCCCTAACACAAGGCCACACTAACCTTAATCGTGAAGGGATCCAGCTGGGTGTCCAGTCAGTGCAAGAATGTCCTTTGCTAGATGAGCTGGATCCTAGGCTAACACACAACCGTTCTGCGGAAACAAAAAAATTTAGTTTTGGCACTCAAGAATCTAATTTTTTACACTTATAATGTTCCTCCCGGACTGGCCAACCACTTGTTATAAATAATATTGTGTTGTGCTTCTATGGGGGACTTGGTATTATTAAGGGGTAAGGGTAGTTAGAAGACAGAGTATCAAATATGGGAGAGCTAAAAGGCCCGGCCCCAAAATAAACTATCCACAGTAATAATACCTTGCTACTAGACCATATATGTCAGTCTAAGGGTTGATCAATGCACTCCCACACAGGAAGAAGGGATACTCCTATAATTCATGTACTTATTTATTTACCCCTTAACAACCCCCCATATACACTCACACCAATAACAATAATAATAATAACTTTACCACACTACCTTACGTTAAAAAGCCTTGGTCCACTTAGGCAGGATACAAGGTTTATACTAAGAACAAGCTAGGGTAAAGTACTACTGGATAAGCACTGAAGCTGGATGCAGCTTAGGGTAGAGACACCACGTGGTGCCCTAATACAAAACACAACACTTAGGGGTACCCAAAACACTGGCAAATACTACCCCCAGGTCTCACCAATCATTACTACCAGAGTAGGCACACTTAAAACACCATACAGTACTTAACTTAATGGTACAGGAACTTAAGGTAAGGGAAATAAGTAAGAGGAGAAGGGAGGAGAGTAGGTCTCGTCCGCACGAATGCCAGCCAGAGAAGAACGCTCCTAGCGACCAGCTAGGCCTCCCGCATGTCGTGGTGCTGGAAGGAGCCTAATTGATCGTGCAGCTAAGCACATTAAAGATCTTCCCCTATGCAACGTATTGTTACTTTACAAATGATTAGAAAGTATTAGTAAGCAAAGTTGGTGCCTATGTTATTATTTAATAATCAACCCCCAGTTCAGTCTTTAAATGCTCTTTGAGAAACAATAATAGTCTTACGTCTGGCAGGGAAGATACAGACAATGACGCATAGGGTTGCGTTCAGCTATACTATAGTTAAGTTTAATAACTCAATTTTGACCTCTGGTTTCCACTAAAGAACCCAGGGTCGTAACACAGCCAATTATATTAAGATGATTGTGAATTACATAAACCTTACTGGCAATTATATTAGCATGACTGTCAATTTATATCAAACAGATATTTATTTATGTTGTGGTGCTCGTGGGTTCTATTACATATTGGTTCTATTACATATTATTGCTCGTAGGTTCTATTATGATACACTGCATGTATCAGTACATTTTCAGCTCAACGTTCCGTCTCCCAGGAGGAACAAGACCAGCAAAAGCTGCTAGACTCTGTTATCGTGTCGTCCCAAGATATACCTGTGGAACATGAAGGTGAAAATTGTGTCGAAATAGCTCAGGATCTCTTAAAAAACAAATTGCAGCTCAATCTAAACAAAACTGACGTTATTGCTGCCTACAGAGTAGGCAAAAAGAATCCATCAGGTCTAAATCAACGGAAAATTCGCCTGAAGCTGTCTTCCCAGTTCACGAAATCCAATCTAGTCCGGACAGCTGCATCCCAACGGAAGGGATTATACATCAACGAGTGCTTGACCAGGAACAGACAGCAAATCCTCTACCGCCTGCGTCAAATCCGTCAACAAAACCCAGATGCGATTCATCAGTGCTTCGTTAGAGATGGTCTGATAAAGGTGAGAAAAACCGCAGAGGGCAAAATGTTTACTATTACTAGAGAAGAAAACCTCAACACTTTCCTCTCCCAATGTGGTTTGTCTCACCTTATCACTCCCAATGAATTAACTTAATTAACCCCCTGTCAACTAGTGGGGCTAGGTATCCTAAGTGTCCTTGGTTCATTTTCTGACTTAATTTTTAACTTACTCTTACCTAGTCATTTACCGAAATTATTTAATTGAGTTATTAAGTAGTTCTTCAGGTCTTTTTAATTATACAATCATTACTGAACTATCTATAGTTATTAATCATTAGCTTAAATTTGCCTATGTTTATTATTCAACTTTTCTTTGATTTCATTTATTACCTAGGTTGCCTAGCCTCGCCATGCTCCCTTACTCCATTGTACCCCTGGCTTTGCCTGCATCTCAAATTGCAAATTGTTACTTACAGTGTACCTGAGAGTACTCGTAAGCAATCTACCTCATTTTTTCTTTTTTTTTTTTTCATTTTTGCTCAATTTGTTTTTTTTGTATTGCCTAGTCTTGCTTATATTTTTTGTTTTGTATTTCTATATCTTGTGTTTTGTATAGTCCATGTTTACATGTTTTTTCTTTAATCTCATTAATTGCCTAGGTTGCCTAGCCTAGCCATACTCCCTTACTCCATTGTACCCCTGTAAGCCCCTTTTGTGTTTGTTTTGTACAGTATTGTGTATATATTTTTCCCTATTTTATAGCTTATTTCTACTTATTTCTGATTCTACAATCAACTTTTTTTATGCAGTCAAGTATAGACCCAGAACTTAACCTCTTATCCACTATCTATGACAATAATCACTTTAATGATCTAAATTGCAGATATTTTGCAGCACATGATGTAAACAATGTATTAACTCATAATCACAATATCTCTATAATCAATTTGAACGTTAGATCCCTAGGTAAACACTTCGATGATGTTAGTGCCTTGATTGAAACTATTGGCAACAAATTCTCTTTTATTATACTTACTGAAACATGGTTGAAAGAGGATACTACTCAACTCTTTAACATGCCTAACTACTCAGCAATTCACAACTGTCGTCAACTTCAGAGAGGTGGTGGCACTGCTCTTTACTACCACCAAGAACTAACATGCTTAAAAGAAATTAGAACTAGAGACTGCTATGGGGAGTATATCTTCGCCAGCTTCAGAGTCAAGGGTGCCGAGTCTGTCCTGTCTGTGGGTGCAGTCTATAGAATTCCCAACACTGATGTGTCTGTATTCAACTCAAACCTTAGAAATCTAATACTTGATAACAGACTGAACAAAAACCACCTAATTATCGCAGGGGACTTTAATATTGACCTCTGCGAGCCTGAACACCCTACTGCTGTTAGCTTCCTCAACTGTATGAATTCCTGCTTCCTCATACCCTTAATCACTAGACCTACTAGAATCACTGATAGCACTGCCACGACTCTAGATCACATCTGGACCAACATAACCTCTCCGCTTACTTCAGGTATAATCACCGATAGCACTACAGACCACTACCCCACATTTCTCTTAACTAACATTAGCAAACCACCTCTAGAAACAAGGGAGTTAAGCTTTAGGCTGCACAATGAAACTGCTATAAACAATTTTATAACTGCTGCTGATAATGTCAACTGGGAGTCCGAGTTAGGTAACATAGGGGACATCAACCTAGCAGTGCAATCTTTTCTACAAACAACTCTTAGCCTTTATAACACCCACTGTCCTAGGCTTACAAAACAAGTCACAAGCAAAAGGCTTAACAATCCTTGGCTTACAAAGGGAATACTGAAATCCATTAACAAAAAACACGACCTTGAGAAGAAGTATAGGTTAGGAATTGTCTCCAAAGAATTCTCAAAGAATTACTCATTATTGCTATCTAAGATAATTAGACGAGCCAAAACTAAATACTACGAAGATAAATTTACTCAAATAAAGAGCAACATTAAACAAACTTGGAGCACAATTTCACAAATATTGGGATCAAAGAAATCTTTAAATAACAAACCGACTCTCCTGTCTAATAACGATGGTCAGCTTTCAGCCTCTGATTCTGCTATTGAGTTCAATAGGTTCTTCTCTTCCATTGGTTCATCCCTTGCAAATGATATTCCATCTTCCAGTACTGACATTAAGGACTATCTTACAGGTAACTATCCACAGTCTCTGTACCTAAAGCCTATTAACTCCACTGACGTCAATGAGATAATCCTTTCCCTTAAAACCAAGTCTGGTGCCCTTGAGGAGATACCAACTTTAATTTACAAAAAAACCTCCAGATCTTTAGCCCCTGCTATTGCTTTGCTCTTCAACAAGTCACTTGAACTCCAAACCTTTCCAGGTATTCTAAAAAAAGCGAGAGTAACGCCTGTCCACAAATGTGGTGACCCCACAGATGTTAACAACTACAGACCTATATCAATCCTGCCAAACTTGTCAAAAATTTTTGAAAAACTTATATATAAGCAGCTTTACTCATATCTAGCCAAACTCAATATACTTAGCCCTTGCCAATATGGCTTCAGACCCAAAAAAAGCACTAACGATGCACTTATTAGTATGCTTAACTCGATTCATACAGCTCTTGATAAAAAGGAGTTCCCTGTTGGGTTATTTGTGGACCTGCGTAAAGCTTTTGATACTGTCAACCACCATAACCTTCTTCTTAAATTACATCATTATGGAGTCAGAGGACTCTCCCTACAATACCTCGAGTCCTACCTTACTGACAGGCTCCAATATGTTTCTGTGAATAATACAATTTCTCCCACCCTACCCATCAACATTGGTGTTCCTCAGGGCAGCATACTTGGCCCTCTCCTCTTTCTCATCTACATTAATGACCTTCCAAATGCCTCCCAACACCTCAAACCAATTCTATTTGCTGACGACACAACCTTCATTTACTCCAGTCCTGACCCTCTTGCTCTAAATGCCACAGTAAATACTGAGCTAAATAAAGTCCATCTTTGGCTAACTGCCAACAAACTCACCCCTAACATTGACAAAACTTTCTATATTCTGTTTGGCAATAAATCCTCTAGTCATATAAATCTCAAAATAAACAATACCCAAATTTGTAACAAATTAGATGGCAAATTCCTTGGCATTCTCATTGACCACAAGCTGAATTTCCAGGGACACATTCTAAATATATCAAAAAAAGTTTCAAAAACTGTGGGCATTCTTTCTAAGATCAGATATTATGTACCACGCCCTGCCCTGGTGACTCTCTATAACTCCCTTATCTATCCTTATCTCAACTATGGTATTTGTGCTTGGGGTTCTACTACCCAAAATCACTTACGTCCTCTAATTACCCAACACAAAGCTGCTATTAGAACAATATCCAACTCTGGCCCCAGACATCACTCGGTACCCCTACTCAAATCTCTGAATATGTTAGATATTAAGTCTCTGCACATTCTCTCATGTGTATTATACATATATAAAACGCTAAACTATAATGCCAATCCTGATCTTAAAAGCTTCATAGAAGGTTGTAACAGAACCCATGAGCACCACACCAGAAATAAATACAGTTTTGATATTCCTAGAGTACGTCTTAATCAAACTAGAAATGCTCTGCAAATCAAGGGGCCCAGAATGTGGAATGACCTTCCCAACCATGTTAAAGACTGTACCTCTCTCAACCAGTTTAAGATAAAAACTAAACACTACCTAATAAATTCCCTGTAATCTACCTCACTCCTCTATTGTCAACCCATGTCTGTTATTTTCTTTTTTTTTTTTTTTTTTTTTTTAATCAACACTGTTTGTCAACCTATTGTATTTGTGCTGCTTTTTCAGTCATGTTCCCCCTTTTTTTTTATCTTTATTTGTATTTGTTCTCAACACTTTTTATTCTTTATGCTCAATTAGTATTAAGTTCTAGATATTAATGTTTTTCTTGCCCGAAACGCATTGCGTAATAGTGGCTTTAGGCATTGTATGTACTAGCTCTATCTATATATCATTCCATTAATGTAACATCACTTGTATGTATATACCTTACCTGAATAAACATCTGAATCTGAATCTGAATCTGAATATTGCTCTATTTTACTTACTTACTTGCTCCTCTTACTACATTTATGCTCAATTTGTATTAAGCCTTAGTCATTTAAGTTTTTCATGCCCGAAACGCTTTGCGTAATAGTGGCTTTAGGCATTGTATGTACTAGCTGTATCTATAAGTCCACCAAACTTTGTAAAAATTTCTTGTATGTATGTACCTTACCTAAATAAACATTTATTTATTTATTTATTTATTTACTTATCTATCAATTGAGAGTTTCAGATCAGGATTAGCATTTAGGAACAAGGTTTTGTACATGTAAATAGCACAAAAGAATGTGTAGAGCGAGTGTATATTTAGCATGTTCAGGGATTTAAACAGAGAGGCTGTGTGTGTTTTTTTGAAGACAATTTTATTGTTCTGATAGCAGATTTTATTGGGTGGTGATGAGCATCAGGTAATTTGCAGTGGATGAATGAACCCCATGCACAGATACCATATGTTCACATACCAACCCTAATTTTCAAAGAAACCTCTAAATTTTTAGCTCCAGCCATTTCATTGCTCTACAACAAATCATTTGAACTCCAAACCTTTCCTGGTTTGGAAATAAAAATAAGAATCAAGAAGATCCAAGAGGATGAAGAAATGATAAAAAGAATTTCAATAGTGGATAACACACTTACGAATTATTCAGTAATAAATACAAACTCGTCCTTCACCTATGGTAAAGGAAAGTCTACTTGGAAGGATTCAATTTACATGAGATTAAGATTAGGATACAAATATATCTGGTAATACGGTGTTGATGTCAGTGAAAAAGATAAGGAGTGTAAATTATGTAGTATGCCGCACGCCAACACCTTAGAACATTATGTATTAGTGTCTACTTATTGATAACTATAGAAATAAGGAAATAAGTAATGTACCACATCAAATTGTTTGGATGTGTGATAATGATATGATAGACAGTATACTTAGGAGCTACAAGAATTTTGCCCCAAGAGTGTAACAATTAGATGCTGTGCTTACTATATTAACCTGCAATGTTAAATGGGATTCTTGTAATGTTAATTGTCTATTTGTACTTACTGAATTTGTGCGCCCCTTGAGGGACTTGAAGTAGAGGGGGTAGAAATAGCCTAAGTTACTCTATCCCTTTGAGATGTATTTCTTTCTTGTCTCAATAAACATACTTGAACTTGAACTGTAAATATTTGTGGCTTCCTGACCATAAAGTTACCGCCGCAGAGGGTAAGAGACCGGATGTACCCAGTATACAAGCCGCACTAGCTATTAGTTCATAAAAGCTGACAACTTACCCAGATAAACATTACTTCCTAATTATATATATGTGCAAATAATACAATTGAAATGTTTAAAAACGTGATTATATATATGTATCATGTGGACAGTTTTTAATGTCATTTTTTCTCCTGATATTCGGATTCTTTATTATGCTTCATCTTGAGGCAAAGCCCAATACTTTACGCCATATTGATGCTCTGTCCACAGATCATTCTCTCTCTCTCTCAAATCATATACATTGATGTTTCCTACACGCCACACGGGTGCAGCTGCAAGTGCAGTTGCCTCTACCCATCAGACAGAACTATTTGCTTTGCTTGTTACACTAAAATGTGTACAAGTGTGTGTGTCTATGTATGTATTAACACGATGTACTGGACGGGGTGAGAATAGCTTGAGCTACCTCATCCCTTTGTGTGTATTTTACCTCAATAAACTTATTTCAATTTCAATTTCAATTCAAGTCTCCAAACTTGATGCATTAATTGTAAGTAATTTTCTACCATCCTGCATTAATTGTAAGTGATTTCTATCATCCTTAATTGCGCGCAACTCTCTAAGACACAATTGTAACATGACCGTGTCCGAAGCTAGACAGAGAAAAACACAACATTATTAGTGATGGTAACATAATCCATTTCATGTGAATTCCATCTTCGTTGACCTCCGAAACTTGAGGAATGGTCCAGAAAATAGCTACTAAAGTTTAAGTCAAGTGTGAAGATACTTTAGTTGATACTTAGATACTTCCAATAAGTGTAAACATAAGTGCTGACGATGCTACCTTCATCTATTCAGACCCCAACCCAAACGCACTATATAATAATGAAATAACAGATTTAAAAAGTCCACTCATGGATGTAAACTAACAAACTCACATTAAACATAAAAAAGACCGACTACTATTTTTGTTCGGAAGTAAATCCTGAAACCAAATTCAACTTCAGATACACAATGTTAACATTAGCAATAATGATTATGGAAAGTTCCTTGACCTATACATAGACAAGAGACTGAACTTCAGCATCCACATACAACACATATGTGGGTGTTATATGTGGGTGGTGAGAGAGAGAGTGAGAGAGTATTCACCTAGTTGTACAGGCGCGGGTTAAACTCTGCTCATTCGGCCCGCCTCTTAACTGTCAATCAACTATTACTAACTACTATTACAGCACATGATGTAAACAATGTATTAACAGATAATCACAATATCTCTGTAATCAACTTGAACGTTAGATCCCTAGGTAAACACTTCGATGATGTTAGTGCCTTGATTGAAACTATTGACAACAAATTCTCTTTTATTATACTTACTGAAACGTGGTTGAAAGAGGATAATACTCAACTCTTTAACATGCCTAACTACTCGGCAATTCACAACTGTCGTCAAATGCAGAGAGGTGGTGGTACTGCTCTTTACTACCACCAAGACCTAACATGCTTAAAAATAATTAGAACTAGAGACTGCTGTGGGGAGTATATCTTCGCCAGTTTCAGAGTCAAGGGTGCCGAGTTTGTCCTGTCTGTGGGTGCAGTCTATAGAATTCCTAACACTGATGTGTCTGAATTCAACTCAAACCTTAGAAGTCTAATACTAGATAACAGATTGAGCAAAAACCATCTAATTATCGCAGGGGACTTTAATATTGACCTCTGCGAGCCTGAACACCCTACTGCTGTTAGCTTCCTCAACTGTATGAATTCCTGCTTCCTCATACCCTTAATCACTAGACCAACTAGAATCACTGATAGTACTGCTACGACTATAGATCACATCTGGACCAACATAACCTCTCCACTTACTTCAGGTATAATCACCGATAGCACTACAGACCATTACCCCACATTTCTCTTAACTAACATTAGCAAACCACCTCTAGAGACAAGGGAGTTAAGCTTTAGGCTGCACAATGAAACTGCTATAAACAATTTTATAACTGCTGCTGATAATGTCAACTGGGAGTCCGAGTTAGGTAACATTGGGGATATCAACCTAGCAGTGCAATCTTTTCTTCAAAAAACTCTTAGCCTTTATAACACCCACTGTCCTATGCTTACAAAACAAGTCACAAGCAAAAGACTTAACAATCCTTGGCTTACAAAGGGAATACTTAAATCCATTAACAAAAAACACGACCTTGAGAAGAAGTATAGGCTAGGAACAGTCTCCAAAGAATTCTCAAAGAATTACTCATTATTGCTATCTAAAATAATTAGACGAGCCAAAATTAAATACTATGAAGATAAATTTACCCAAATAAAGAGCAACATTAAAAAAACTTGGAGCACAATTTCACAAATATTGGGATCAAAGAAGATTTAAATAACAAACCAACACTCCTTTCCAATAACGCTGGTCAGCTTTCAGCCTCTGATTCTGCTATTGAGTTCAATAGGTTCTTCTCTTCCATTGGGCCATCCCTTGCAAATGATATTCCATCTTCCTGTACTGAAGTTAAGGACTATCTTACAGGTAACTATCCACAGTCTCTGTACCTAAAGCCTACTAGTTCCACTGATGTCAATGAAATAATCCTTTCCCTTAAAACCAAGTCTCGTGCCCTCGAGGAGATACCAACTTTAATTTAAAAAAAGCCTCCAGATCTCTAGCCCCTGCTATTGCATTGCTCTTCAACAAGTCACTTGAACTCCAAACCTTTCCTGACATTCTAAAAAAAAGCAAGAGTAACCCCTGTCCACAAATGTGGTGATCTCACACATGTTAACAACTACAGACCTATATCAATCCTGCCTAACTTGTCAAAAATATTCGAAAAACTAATCTACAAGCAGCTTTACTCTTTTCTAGCCAAACACAATATACTTAGCTCTTGTCAATATGGCTTCAGACCCAAAAAAAAACACTAACGATGCACTTATTAGTATGATTAACTTAATTCACGCAGCTCTTGATAAAAAGGAGTTTCCTGTTGGGTTATTTGTGAACCTGCGTAAGGCTTTTGACACTGTCAACCATCAAAACCATCTTCTTAAATTACATCATTATGGAGTCAGAGGACACTCCCTGCAATACCTCAAATCTTATCTTACTGACAGGCTCCAGTATGTTTCTGTGAATAATACAATTTCTCCCACCCTACCCATCAACATTGGTGTTCCTCACGGCAGCATACTTGGCCCTCTCCTCTTTCTCATCTACATTAATGACCTTCAAATTAAATAAATAAATAAATAAATATGTTTATTCAGGTAAGGTACATACATACAAGTGATGTTACATTAATGGATTGATATATAGATAGAGCTAGTACATACAATGCCTAAAGCCACTATTACGCAATGCGTTTCGGGCAAGAAAAACATTAATATCTAGAACTTAATACTAATTGAGCATAAAGAATAAAAAGTGTTGAAAACAAATACAAATAAAGATAAAAAAAAGGGGGAACATGACTGAAAAAGCAGCACAAATACAATAGGTTGACAAACAGTGTTGATTAAAAAAAAAATAATAATAATAAAATAACAGACATGGGTTGACAATAAAGGAGTGAGGTGGGTTACAGGGAATTTATTAGGTATTGTTTAGTTTTTATCTTAAACTGGTTGAGAGAGGTACAGTCTTTAACATGGTTGGGAAGGTCATTCCACATTCTGGGTCCCTTGATTTGTAGAGCATTTCTAGTTTGATTAAGTCGTACTCTAGGAATATCAAAACTGTATTTATTCCTGGTGTGGTGCTCATGGGTTCTGTTACAACCTTCAATGAAGCTTTTGAGGTCAGGATTGGCATTACAGTTCAGCGTTTTATATATGTATAATACACAAGAGAGAATGTGCAGAGACTTAATATCTAACATATTCAGAGATTTGAGTAAGGGTACCGAGTGATGTCTGGGGCCAGAGTTGGTTATTGTCCTAATAGCAGCTTTGTGTTGGGTAATGAGAGGACGTAAATGATTTTGGGTAGTAGAACCCCAAGCACAAATACCATAGTTGAGGTATGGATAGATGAGGGAGTAATAGAGAGTAACCAGGGCAGGGCGGGGTACATAATATCTGATCTTAGAAAGAATGCCAACAGTTTTTGAAACTTTTTTTGATATATTTAGAATGTGACCCTGGAAATTCAGCTTGTGGTCGATGAGAACGCCAAGGAATTTGCCATCTAATTTGTTACAAATTTGGGTATTGTTTATTTTGAGATTTATCTGATTAGAGGATTTATTGCCAAACAGAATATAAAACGTTTTGTCAATGTTAAGGGTGAGTTTGTTGGCAGTTAGCCAAAGATGGACTTTCTCTAGCTCAGTATTTACTGTGGCATTTAGAGCAAGGGGGTCAGGACTGGAGTAAATGAAGGTTGTGTCGTCAGCAAATAGAATTGGTTTGAGGTGTTGGGAGGCATTTGGAAGGTCATTAATGTAGATGAGAAAGAGAGAGGGCCAAGTATGCTGCCCTGAGGAACACCAATGTTGATGGGTAGGGTGGGAGAAATTGTATTATTCACAGAAACATACTGGAGCCTGTCAGTAAGATAAGATTTGAGGTATTGCAGGGAGTGTCCTCTGACTCCATAATGATGTAATTTAAGAAGAAGGTTTTGATGGTTGACAGTGTCAAAAGCCTTACGCAGGTCCATAAATAACCCAACAGGAAACTCCTTTTTATCAAGAGCTGCGTGAATTACGTTAATCATACTAATAAGTGCATCGTTAGTGCTTTTTTTTGGTCTGAAGCCATATTGACAAGAGCTAAGTATATGTGTTTGGCTAGAAAAGAGTAAAGCTGCTTGTAGATTAGCTTTTCGAATATTTTTGACAAGTTAGGCAGGATTGATATAGGTCTATAGTTGTTAACATCAGTGAGATCACCACATTTGTAGACAGGGGTTACTCTTGCTTTTTTTAGAATGTCAGGAAAGGTTTGGAGTTCAAGTGACTTGTTGAAGAGCAATGCAATAGCAGGGGCTAGAGATCTGGAGGCTTTTTTGTAAATTAAAGTTGGTATCTCCTCGAGGGCACTAGACTTGGTTTTAAGGGAAAGGATTATTTCATTGACATCAGTGGAACTAGTAGGCTTTAGGTACAGAGACTGTGGATAGTTACCTGTAAGATAGTCCTTAACATCAGTACAGGAAGATGGAATATCATTTGCAAGGGATGACCCAATGGAAGAGAAGAACCTATTGAACTCAATAGCAGAATCAGAGGCTGAAAGCTGACCAACGTTATTGGAAAGGAGTGTTGGTTTGTTATTTAAAATCTTCTTTGATCCCAATATTTGTGAAATTGTGCTCCAAGTTTTTTTAATGTTGCTCTTTATTTGGGTAAATTTATCTTCATAGTATTTAGTTTTGGCTCGTCTAATTATTTTAGATAGCAATAACGAGTAATTCTTTGAGAATTCTTTGGAGACTGTTCCTAGCCTATACTTCTTCTCAAGGTCGTGTTTTTTGTTAATGGATTTAAGTATTCCCTTTGTAAGCCAAGGATTGTTAAGTCTTTTGCTTGTGACTTGTTTTGTAAGCATAGGACAGTGGGTGTTATAAAGGCTAAGAGTTGTTTGTAGAAAAGATTTCACTGCTAGGTTGATGTCCCCTATGTTACCTAACTCGGACTCCCAGTTGACATTATCAGCAGCAGTTATAAAATTGTTTATAGCAGTTTCATTGTGCAGCCTAAAGCTTAACTCCCTTGTCTCTAGAGGTGGTTTGCTAATGTTAGTTAAGAGAAATGTGGGGTAATGGTCTGTAGTGCTATCGGTGATTATACCTGAAGTAAGCGGAGAGGTTATGTTGGTCCAGATGTGATCTAGAGTCGTAGCAGTACTATCAGTGATTCTAGTTGGTCTAGTGATTAAGGGTATGAGGAAGCAGGAATTCATACAGTTGAGGAAGCTAACAGCAGTAGGGTGTTCAGGCTCGCAGAGGTCAATATTAAAGTCCCCTGCGAGAATTAGATGGTTTTTGTTCAATCTGTTATCTAGTATTAGATTTCTAAGGTTTGAGTTGAATTCAGACACATCAGTGTTAGGAATTCTATAGACTGCACCCACAGACAGGACAGACTCGGCACCCTTGACTCTGAAACTGGCGAAGATATACTCCCCACAGCAGTCTCTAGTTCTAATTATTTGCCTCCAAATGCCTCCCAACACCTCAAACCAATTCTATTTGCTGACGACACAACCTTCATTTACTCCAGTCCTGACCCCCTTGCTCAAAATGCCACAGTAAATACTGAGCTAGAAAAAGTCCATCTTTGGCTAACCGCCAACAAACTCACCCTTAACATTGACAAAACGTTTTATATTCTGTTTGGCAATAAATCCTCTAATCAGATAAATCTCAAAATAAATACCCAAATTTGTAACAAATTAGATGGCAAATTCCTTGGCGTTCTCATCGACCAAAAGCTGAATTTCCAGGGTCACATTCTAAATATATCAAAAAAAGTTTCAAAAACTGTTGGCATTCTTTCTAAGATCAGATATTATGTACCCCGCCCTGCCCTGGTTACTCTCTATTATTCCCTCATCTATCCATACCTCAACTATGGTATTTGTGCTTGGGGTTCTACTACCCAAAATCATTTATGTCCTCTTATTACCCAACACAAAGCTGCTATTAGGACAATATTCAACTCTGGCCCCAGACATCACTCGGTACCCTTACTCAAATCTCCGAATATGTTAGATATTAAGTCACTGCACATTCTCTCTTGTGTATTATACATATATAAAACGCTGAACTGTAATGCCAATCCTGACCTCAAAAGCTTCATTGAAGGTTGTAACAGAACCCATGAGCACCACACCAGAAATAAATACAGTTTTGATATTCCTAGAGTACGACTTAATCAAACTAGAAATGCTCTACAAATCAAGGGACCCAGAATGTGGAATGACCTTCCCAACCATGTTAAAGACTGTACCTCTCTCAACCAGTTTAAGATAAAAACTAAACACTACCTAATAAATTCCCTGTAACCTACCTCACTCCTCTATTGTCAACCCATGTCTGTAATTTTTTTTGTTAATCAACACTGTTTGTCAACCTATTGTATTTGTGCTGCTTTTTCAGTCATGTTCCCCCTTTTTTTTATCTTTATTTGTATTTGTTCTCAACACTTTTTATTCTTTATGCTCAATTAGTATTAAGTTCTAGATATTAATGTTTTTCTTGCCCGAAACGCATTGCGTAATAGTGGCTTTAGGCATTGTATGTACTAGCTCTATCTATATATCAATCCATTAATGTAACATCACTTGTATGTATGTATGTACCTTACCTGAATAAACATATTTATTTATTTATTTATACTTACTAACTAATTTTTTTCTCTCGCACACACACACACACCAACCTGTTCTCTTAAAAAGAACGTCAACTGTTACCGTTTGACTCTACGGCTGTTTTTTGGACGTTATTTTGTCTTAAACTACGTCTATTTTCGCTTCCATGGACTATCTCTTGTTATACAATGAAATACCACACTCTTATTATTCTATAACTCACTGACTATGCTCTGATATATGTTCTTCAAGTAAAAATACATATATTTTTGCCTTAATTAGGCCATAATCCAGAAAATTCCAGCCTTTCGATCTTTATATTTAGGAAAACATCTAATAAATTTGGAAACGAATTTTTCGTTTGCCGACAGTTTCTTGTTACTATTTAGTCTTTTATGCTTTAATGTCGCTGGTCATTGTGACTTTCCCAGGATTTATATATGTTTTGTAGTAGCATTTAGTCACACTACAGTAATGTAACTAATGGGACACCTTTATAGTCGTCGTAAATTAGTAATAATCATTTATCAAATAATAAATTAGCAAACATGTACAACTTCTTATGTTACGACTTTTCGGGTAGGCCGTTCTGTTTGTTTACAACCCCAATGTTTCAAAAAACACAATACTTTTAATATATAAGTGACTAAGTATGCTCTAATACATGGTCCTCAATGAAAATTATGTTTTTTTTTGTTAATTTGTCCATAATGAATAAGATTCGTTACTGTTGATCTTTATATTAAGAAAAACATCTAAGAAATTTGGTATTGAATTTTCGTTCAAATAAAGTTTCCAGTTACTATTTCCTAGTTATCCTTAAATGTAGGTGGTCATTATTTTATTGTTATGTATATAGAAATTTAGCATTATGCATTTATAATATAGAACAATTTGGTCGTTCCACTGCCTCATAATTATATAAAATACATTGTGACAAATACTTTATAATTAAAATCAGAGTTTTTTGACAACTATAAAAAATCCTGTTGAAATCATGCCGTTTTGAGTTGTCATACGCTTCTTAGTAAATAATATTGTGTAATGTTTGGCACAATTTATCACTGTATTTACAAACTGTTTAGGTATTAATGTATTCATTTTTTTTAATGTGTAATATGTTACTTAATCCTAAACTTCTTTTGCAACATTTATATCAGTTATAAATAATTGTCGCGAAACGGCGTATGAAAAAATAAATTTCCCCAAATGAAATTAGTGTATCGACGATCGAGCGGCCATATTTAAAAGTGTCTCTTGTCACTGTTCTGACATTAGTTTTCGATGTACGTATTTCATTTTTGTACTATTGTGTTCGCAATAGAATGTTCTAGAAGAACATAAGTATAAAACGTCACATAAGGATGTGTTTGACCGGCAACATATATAAAAACTACGTCGATTATACTCGTCGTGTCAATAATACAATTGTTTTACCACGCTGATTCAATGCCATACTGTTTTCTCAAATAAGCTCTTCGGCTTATTTGATAAGCAAATAAGCTCTCGTGTTGCCCGCCACTGTCACCCTTGAGTAACCAGAAACGGATATACAGTAAAAACTAGGCTAACTCATCCTAATCCTTGCACAAGCCCTCCAGAATTTCTTTATTGAAGATCAGCAAAAAATTATTGCGCAGCTCATATTATACAGTTTAAGAATGAGATTTCCTTGTTCTAAAGGAATGAAAATAACACTGCCTTAATCTCAGTCGATTAAGGCAGTGTCTGGGATGCTCCCAGTGCCCGTGCCTGGTGCTCGTGCACCAGGCACGGGCGATAGTGTACGTTTAATTGTTCTTTTAGTGTAAATAACGGAATAAAATGTAAGACATAGTCTGCAGATCTTTTTCCAGATGTCTTTTTTTTTTAAAGAAAACTAAGATATTGCGAATTTTGCTTAACAAGTACATTAATTATTAACTTTTTGTCGTTATTATTGTTATAATTAAAAGAATTACATCTTGTTTTTTCGCTTATGTACAAAACATAGTCTAATAACCACAGTTCGTTGCCCCTAAATCATCACAACATAACCAGTTTACTCATGTCATCGCCCCTAAATCAACAAAAACAACCAGTGTATTATTGTAAATAATTATATCTTATGATTTCTCAGCAATGGTAAGACATTTTTAAGACTCTAACCTTCGTAAGAAGGTATGATGTATACGAACTGAACGACCGCGCTTCACAACAAAAACATGGCCACATGAGTTGGATTATTCCGGTAATATTGAACTACTCTTCATTGTTATTAGTTTAACAATACTGTTAGGGAATGTCATAAGAGTTAGGGAATGTCATAAGAGTAGTCACAGGGCAACCAAAGATACCCAGCTTCTGGGTACGGGATCTTTGCCCGAAACGCTATGCGTGCTAGTGGCTTTACAATAATAATAATAATTTATTTAGGAAAAATATATACATAGATGCAGAGTTACAGTACAAACATTCTGTTTGATTTATAGATAGAGGTAGTACATACAATACCTAAAGCCACTAGTACGCATAGCGTTTCGGGCAAGATTGTAAAATCAATTATTCCTATTTTCTCTCTTAACCCCCAGTGTACCATCTCGTATATTAATAAATAAATAACCAGGTTTTTTTATGCGGCTGTGCTGAAAGCCTGACGTAAAATAAATCATTGTGTCGGAGAACAGGAAGCTACAAATTAGGCTTATATTGAGGTTCCCCCCTCCCCCCCTTTCCCCCCAATTACAGGTCTGTCTAATTACCACAAGCTACCACAAGCTACACAAGCTTCACAAGCTTCACAAAGCTTCCTGGCAATACGTTAGTAATGAATAAATATGATATGTTAGGCTGACCTAACCTAACCTAACCTAATCAAACCTAACCAAATCTAACCTAACCAAATCTAACCTAACTTAACTTAACCAAACCAAACCTAACCTAACCTAACCGATGCTTGGATCGTCGACTTGATTTGGTGTATATTTTAATCATATTGCATACTCTATGATAGCCCAAATTATCATAATTTTCAGGACAGAAAAGTGTATGAAGCATTCTTTCATGCTACATATTATCCATTTAGCTAAGAGTATAATTAGCAAATGATTCACAAAAATATTAATTACACAATTTGATAATTGTCCCAGACAGACGTAAAGATCATTGCATCTTCGTTTTCTGATGTGTTGTTTTGTCATCCAAAAATTGTACATTATTACCTAAAATTCCAATTTAGAATATATATTAAGTATTACTTAGT
>NC_091175.1:46211256-46256256 GCF_040958095.1 Procambarus clarkii
GAACGGTAGTTAGAGAGGGGGACAACTAAGGCCCATCATTGAAAAACAAATGAGCAGCATTGCAATAGCAGGAGCCACGCACATCTTTAGCCTGCGTTGTTGAGACATTGTCAATTAAGCGGTGTCCAATAGCAGTATCTTCGGTATTTAAGCGATACCTTAAAAAATACTGGAAATATTGAAAGATATTAATCCAGATATTAATCCCCTTGTGCAACGCACACAAGAGGCAACAGCTTCTAGCTCTACAAGCGGCAATATAAAATAGAGAATAGGCGATTGTTTTCACTCATAGTGTAATAAACCCACGGACCCACCCACCCGCTGAAGCCGTAAATGCCAAGACATTACTTCCGTTTAAAATTAAGTCGGAATAATCCTCAGGTATGTGGAGGATGTGGAAGGCCTTTGATCAACCGCCGACTTCCTGCCCCGTCGACGGGGCCATCAGCCCTCAGTGTGCCCTCAGCCAAATTCATGTGAAACATGTATGTGTGTGTATTAAATATTTTAATTTATTATTTCCAAGATTTAGCTGTTAGCTCTTGGACCCCGCCTTCCTAAGCGTCGGTTGTCTAATGTACCGACTCTCGGCCTCTTTTCCTCCATCATATCTAAACAACATATATTTTTATCTAACACACACACACATCCCCAAGATGCAGCCTTTAGCAGCTTCCTGACTTTCAGGTTCCTATTTACTGCAAGGTGAATAGAGGCATTAGTGTGTGTATGTTTGTGTCTGTGTGTGTGTGCACGTGTGTGTGTGCGTGTGTATACTCACCTAGTTGTGGTTGCGGGGGTTGAGCTCTGGCTCTTTGGTTCCACCTCTCAACTGATGTACAGATTCTTGAGCCTACTGGGCTCTATCATATCTGCATTTGAAACTGTGTATGGAGTCAGCCTCCACCACATCACTGCCTAATGCATTCCATCTATTAACTACTCTGACACTGAAAAAGTTCTTTCTAACATCCCAGTGGCTCATTTGGGTACTAAGTTTCCACCTGTGTCCCCTTGTTCGCCTACCACTCGTGTTAAACAGTTTATCTTTATGTACCCTATCAATTGCTCTGAGAATTTTGTAAGTAGTGATCATGTCTCCCCTTACTCTTCTGTCTTCCAGTGTCATGAGGTGCATTTCTCGCAGCCTGTCCTCGTAACTCATGCCTCTTAGTCCTGGGGACTAGCCCTATTGGCATACCACCAAACTTTTTCAAGCTTCGTCTTGTTCTTGACAAGGTGTGTGTGTGTGTGTGTGTACATGTGTAACACACACGTACTTATGTGGTACGTATGTACTACATAATTGTACAACCCGTTCTCGCAAATTCGTAAAGTCAATATTGACTTATTAACTACGTGCATAGGTGATATACTAAACATAATAGATACCCTTAAAAAGATTAATAGAAAACACCGACCTTACCTAACCTTGTTAGTATCTTAAGATAAGCATCTTATTGCTTCGTAATTACAATTATTACTTAACCTATACCTATTATAGGTTAGGTAATAATTGTAATTACGAAGCAATAAGATGCTTATCTTAAGATACTAACAAGGTTAGGTAAGGTCGATGTTTTCTATGAATCTTTTTAAGGGTATCTATTATGTTAAGTATGTCACCTATGCACATATTTAATAAGTCAATATTGACTTATTAAATTTGCGAGAACGGGTTGAATTGTAAGGCGTTTGCTGAATTAGAAAAGTCGGCTAGCAGTCCACCCTTAACGACGCAATTAACTCATTACATAAAAAAAATACGTGGCTGTGCAACAGTGTGTGGGAATTGGGAACTGGTGTGCATTTAGACGACTGGTGAGGACCAACAATGACGTAGAAGGATGGCATCAGCGTCTGAATCAAAGGGCAGTGACGAACAACTTGGCTTTATATATTTTATCCCCTTACTGTACCGTGAGGCGTCCCTGGTAACCTTGCAATATCAACTGGTTTCTGATCAAAAGCTAAAGTCCAGTCGCCGCAAGGGCAATAAAGAGAAACAGGAACATTTGTGGAAGCTTTGGGACCGTTACGAGGAAAAACAGATAAGCACCTCACAGTTCCTCAAGGAATGTTCGCGTTTTATCCCAGGAAGTGCCTGAACTAGAATTAAAAACAGCAGTCTGTTTACTGGTTGTTATTTAACTAAAGTTAGTTGTAAATGATAATGTAAAAATAGCCACTGAGAACTGATGAGTTGCCCAAGGCTTTTGCTCGTAAAGAGGGAATTGATTACAAACTTGGACTGCCTTTGAGCAGCCTGAGGGCAGCAATATCCCAGGAACATCAACTAAATTTCGGAGACTTGAGGCAAAGTGAAATTCACACCAGTTACTCCATCTATCATCATTCTATTATGCAGGAAGAACCGCACGTCTATGGTCATCCAATAATGTTAGCAGACTTCTAGATGTTACCACTGCTAGGCTTAGGCTCGGCTACAAGTACCTCTGGGAGTTTGTAACATCTGCTGATGTAGATTTGACTAAATGTAAACTCTGTCAGCAGAACTATTCGCGTACTTTGCGTCATTATATAATGGAATGTGAAAAAATCGCGGAATTTAGAGATAACACCATCAATAGTGTTCAAGAAATGTGTAAGTACTTCATTCATAATGATGTGCTGCTCGAAATCTTAGCGAAGTATCCAAAATTTGCTTACTGTAGGTAATGCATACACATGACTGTAAAGCTGCCGCCCAGTTGGGTGGGTGTGGAGCACATGACTGTAAAGCTGCCGCCCAGTTGGGTGGGTGTGCTGCAAGACTAGTAACTGTGTGACTCACCATAGATGTAAAGTGCCTTGTATATTTATTTATTTATTTATTTTTATTATGCATATACAAGAATGTACATAAGGAATGTGAGGATACAAATACGGTAATTACAGTCTTGTAGAGCCACTAGCACGCGCAGCGTTTTGGGCAGGTCCTTAATCTAAAAAAAATTTAAGGAGGTAAATACTTGCAAAATTTATAGACAAAAAAATGATAACAGATTACATGATATGAAAAAAAGATGAAAGAAAATTGTAGGTACAGTATATTAAAGCACATAGGTAGCTAAGATTGATTGCAATGACAGCTTGAATGGTAGTTGACAACAAATTGGTAGGCACAATACAGCAGAAACAATATAAGATTGATTGCAATGACAGCTTGAATGGTAGTTGACAAGAATTGGTAGTCACAATACAGCATATGGCTAGCACATAAAAGAAGACAGCAATGAACACAATGATAAGGTTGTTTGATATTACATAAAAATTAGGAGATTGGGTAACACTAGGTACAGAGCAAATTTAAAGCTCAGTGTAGGAAACTAAGAAGATGAAGTTAGGTACTTTTTGGTTTTGCTTTTAAATAAGGCAAAAGTTTTACAGTTTTTCAATTCACTAGGGAGTGAGTTCCATAGACTAGGTCCCTTAATTTGCATAGAGTGTTTACACAGATTAAGTTTGACCCTGGGGATATCAAAGAGATATTTATTTCTGGTGTGGTGATAATGGGTCCTATTACATCTGTCCAGGGAGAGTTTCAGAGCATGGTTTGCATTTAAGAACAGGGTTTTGTAAATGTAGTTGACACAAGAGAATGTGTGGAGGGAGTTAATATTTAGCAAGTTTAGGGATTTAAACAAGGGAGCTGAGTGTCGTCTGAAAGCAGAGTTAGTTATTATTCTGATAGCAGATTTTTGCTGTGTGATGATGGGCTTAAGGTGGTTTGCAGTTGTAGACCCCCCATGCACAGATACCATAATTAAGATAGGGGTAGATTAGTGCATAATATAGTGAGAGGAGAGTATAGTGACTGTTGTGAGCCTCTTGTTGATCACTTGTGACACAAAGATTATTGATGTGTGTATTGTGTAGGTGATTAGATATGTATGTGTGTGTATATATGTATACGTATATATATATGTACATGTATGTATGAGAGTGTGTACATGTATATATAATATTAATAATTTTGTAACTAGCGTCACAAATTGTTATTTACTTAGCTAAACGAACTAGAGGGTTCAGTTCCTGAACCGATTATGTGCCTCTGTAATCCTTTACACCACCGCCCACGGGATGGGTATGGGGTGCATAATAAAGAAAGACATTGAATTCAATTGGTCTGATTAAGACTTTATGACCATGTAATCTGTTTTGCTCCACTACTTACTGGTTGAGTATGGGGTGCATAACAAATAACAGCCTCCTTCGGGGGCGCCTTGTTTCTAAACGTGTTAGTCTTAAATCCTTTAATCTCAAATCTTGCTACAATGTACCTCTTAATATATGTTATGTACTCTCGCAACCCAATGTACCTTCTTGTATATAAATAAATAGATTTCAACTGTAAGGGGGTATGGTTTGCACCTTGTTATTCTAATAATGTATAAATAATTCTAATAATGGAAGCGCTAATTATATGAACAAGTGCCATGTATTTATTCAGACGAGAACAACAGCGAACACAAACCAGCGCATATACGAACGGAATGGTTTGTATGTACAAACTTCTCAGTGAACGAAGTTGTTTCTAGCCCGGTATCCGAAATTGCAGTATACGACTTGACCAGTCCCCCCCCATGACATAGCGCTCGCGGAACGCCAGGCGAGTGTCTTACCACTACACCACGGAGACTGCAAATGTTTTTCTCCTTCCCAGAATTCCCCCGCTTATTTCAAATAAGCAGTGGCCATTTCTTTAAAGATGTGGGAGAGCGTTGTAGCTGGATGAGGTCGTAGTCTGCTGCCTGCTCTGTGTCGAAGCTGTAGCGTCTTGGGTCGATTAGAACTGCCTACACCGAGTACTACATTCTTGACTGGAGATTGTACTGGTCGATATTGATTGATTGATTGATGATTGATAAAGATTAAGCCACCCAAAAGGTGGCACGGGCATGAATAGCCGTAAGTGGTGGCCCTTTTAAGCCATTACCAGTATCAAGAGCTGATACTGGAGATCTGTGGAGGTGCGAATGCACCCTGCATGACGGGAGATGTCTCCCACGTGAATGTGTTAAGATGAACATGAAGCCACCCAAAAGGTGGCACGGGCATGAGTAGCTCGCAAGTGGTGGCCCTTTTGAGCCCTCACAAATATCAATAGATGATACTGGAGATCTGTGGTGGTGCGACAACACCCTGCGTGACGGGAGAAGTCTCCCGGACCAAATGGTAACCAAATGGTCGTGATGAGGGAGAGAGAAGATTAAGCCACCCAAAAGGTGGCTTGGGCATGAATAGCTGGTAAGTGGTGGCCCTTTTGAGCCATTTCCAGTATCAATAGATGATACTGGAGATCTTGATGATGATGAAGATTAAGTCACCCAAAAGGTGGCATGAATAGCCCGTAAGTGGTGGCACTTTTAAGCCATTACCAGTATCAAGAGTTGATACTGGAGATCTGTAGAGGTGCGACTGCACCCTGCGTGATGGGAGATGTCTCCCGGACCAAATGGTGACCAGATGGTGCTGGAGATCTGTGGAGGTGCGACTGCACCCTGCGTGACGGGAGATGTCTCCCGTGTGGTCGATATTCAGATTGATTGATTGATTGATAAAGATTAAGCCACCCAAAAGGTGGCACGGGCATGAATAGCCCGTAAGTGGTGGCCCTTTTAAGCCATTACCAGTATCAAGAGCTGATACTGGAGATTTGTGGAGGTGCGACTGCACCCTGCGTGACGGGAGATGTCTCCCGTAATTATTAATAATAATAATATAATAATAATTTTTATTTAGGCAAAGGTACATACATAAAGAGATTTTACAAAGTTTGTTGGCTTTATAGATAGAGCTAGTACATACAATGCCTAAAGCCACTATTACGCAAAGCGTTTCGGGCAGGAAAAAAACACTACTGACTAAAGCTTAAAACTAATGGGTAAAAAGAAAAAAAATGCGTTGAGTACAAATAAAAATAGAGGTAAAAGAGGGGGGGAACATTGTTGAAAAAACAGCACAAATACAATTAATTTTTTTTCTTTTTTCTTTTTTTTCCCAGTGTTAATTTTTTTTCTTTTTTCTTTTTTTTCCCAGTGTTCTGAGGTTGCATTTAACCATCAAGCTGTTATCGTGGGGGAGGATACTGCTTCACAGTCTTTATGAGGGTGTCCAGCTGCTGGACACCTTTGTTGACCAGGAGAGTGGCTGTGTTGATGGCTTCAGGGTGGCCACTGCATGATTCAGGAACTCTTAAAGCTCTTCTAAGGTCATTGGTTGCTTCACATTCCAGAAGATAGTGAAGTAATGGCTTTTCTGTGACAGTTTGGCAGAAGATGCACTCTCTCTGTCGGGGTTCACCAATCTCCCAGTTGCATCTGTAACCTAGACGTAGTCTATATAGCCTAACTGCTATTTCCCTGTGGATTCCTTTTGGGATATTTAACCTTTCTAATTTGGTTGCCTGAAGATACCATGTTGCAGATGGCGAACCTTCAGCTATTCTCTGGTGTAGGTCGGCTTTGTTGAGATGTGAGCTGAGTTTTTTGGTGATGATGTTTTTTATGTTCTCTAGGCTGGGTTGAATTGTTTTATGTATCACTGGATGACGAGTTGCCAATTTAGCAATTTCATCAGCTTTTTCATTTAATGGGATTCCAATATGGGATGGGATCCAGTTTAAAGTTATGTTGAGGCCTTTGCCTTTAGCGACTGCTCCTTGATACAAAATGGTGGTAATTATTTCCACATTATCTTTCCACTGTTTTTGTCCTAGTATTTGAAGTGCAGCTTTTGAGTCTGTGTGTATGATTGCATTTTGAGTGTTTTGTGCAATCACATATGCGAATGCCTGTTGTATGGCGAACAGCTCAGTTTGGGTTGATGATACTAGTCCTCCCAGTCTCCAATATGCCTGAACGCTGGTCGTGCAAAGAGCAGCGCCAGCACTCTCATTTTCTGTGTCCACCGATCCGTCTGTGAAGATGTGGGTGGCTCCTGCTACTGCTATGCTATACATTTGCTCTTCTATTATGCGCCTTAGGATTGTCGGATCATAGGCAGCCTTTTTCATTGGGAGACTTTCTATTACTATTTTGAAAGTAGGCTCTTCCCACGGCGCGGAAGGAGTGTAATTTGGGTGTGGATGATCACCCTCTCTATCAAGAATCATGTTTTTTAAATGTAGTCTGTTTAGGACTTTTCCTGCTCTTGCAACCCAAGAGTTTCCATTGTTTTGGCCTAGTCCAACCACCAAGGCCTGCCGTACTGGGATTGGATCAGAAGAAATAATTATCTTACTGATAATTGTAGCTGTCCTTTGTGATATTCTTTCTTGTAGAGAGGGCAAACCCGTCTCCAGTCTAAGAGTTTCAAGCCTGGTCCACATGGGGGCTCCCAGTGCAGCTCTCATAGCATTGTTTTGGGCAACTTCAAGCTTTTTCCACTGTTGGTGTGATAGATTTGAGAGTGCAGGTGCGGCATAATCGATCACTGATCTGACTGCCTGTACATAGTATGTGCGAAGGACTTGCAGATTGGCTCCTCCAGAAAGGGAGGTTAGCGACCTGAGGATTGCCGTCCGGGCCGCAGTTCGCTCTCTCAAGTATGTGACTTCAGCATTAAAATTCATGTGTGTGTCCAGGATGATTCCTAGATACTGATAGGTGTCGACCCATTCTATTGGATGACCCTGTACTGTGAGTTGGATGTTGGGCTTCGCTATTTTTATGGGCATGGCCTTTGACTTTGAGGGGTTGAGTTTGATCCCAATCTGTTTTGCCTCTTTACTGATGCAGTCTAAGCATTTGGGTGCAAGGCGCGCCGCATCCCTTCCTTTTATGATGATGACAAAGTCGTCCGCGTAGTTTAGCAGCCTGCAGTGATGTGGGAGTTTCAACCTCATTATTCTTTCCATTAAACAGTTGAAGAGAAGAAGGCTAAGAATACCTCCTTGCGGTGTACCATTTTCATGTCTTTTGTACTCAGAGACTGTGCCATGAAGTTTTACTCTTGCTTCTCTGTTTATGAGACAGTTTTTGGTCCAGGAGAGCAGGTTGCCTCTGACTTCTTTGTCAATGAGGCAGCAGAGAATAGCTGGGGCGCTAGCCAGTTCAAAGGCTTTTTCGAGGTCCAGGAATATCAGCATTCCTGGTCTGTCATTCAAGTGGGCTAACAGAGTTGTAATACATTCCACTGTGCCAACCCCTCTTCTATAGGCATACATATCATGGTGCAGTTTAGGCATTTTCCACTCCAGTCTGTTGAGTGCCATTCTGTCAGCCGTCTTGGCTGCACAGCTTTGGAGAGAGATGGGCCTGGGATTAGCTGGATCTTTGGGTTTTGGGATCGGCACTATGTCTGCTCTATTCCAAGCAGAAGGTCTAGTTTGAGAAGTCCAGGCTAAATTAATTAACCTTAGGTATGCAGCGTCTCCCTCTGGGCCGAGGTTTCTAATCATTTTATAGGTTATTTTGTCGGCTCCAGGGGATGTATCCTTGGAGTTTTTCTTAGCCCGATTGAGCTCATCCAGTGTGAAGGGGGCATTAGTGTCAGAGACTTCTTCACATGCTGTAAGGATTCTGTGCCACCTTTCTTCCTCTAGTCCGGTCTGTACTGCTAATACATCTGGTGGAAGTTGATTGCTGGGTGGTCTCTCTGCAAACCTGGTTGCCAGTACTTCGGCTTCCTGTTGAGGATCTTTGGGGTGTGGAGCTTTAGGTGTTTTATTCCCTTTGGCCCGGTGAATTTGCTGCCACATCTCCCCGAGAGAGGTGTGTTCATTCAGGTGTGAACACCATTCATGCCACTTTTGTTCTTTTATTTGTCTGGTCTCTCGATGTACATGTTCCTTGACCTCACAAAGTAAGATCCTGTTGCGGTCACTTGGCTGCTTTTTGCATAGCTTTCTTGTTCTATTGAGTCTATGGTTGAGTTCTTTGACGCGTTCGCAATAGTACCAATGATCTTTTTGATGATCGATATTCAATCAAATCGATCAATTTCAATCAAATCAATGAATATTCAATGAAATCGATATTCAATCAATGATCAATGATCGATATTCATCAAATCGCTTACATATATGGTGATTACACCTCAGCTCCCTCCAACAAGGAGTATTACCTGTAATTGGGGAAAGGATTGTAGCTTCTGTAATTAGTTATGCTATTAAGATAATGAGATAATGGAGCGAGTATAAGATTAACTCGCTACACCAACAGGGGGCAACCATTTTGGAAACGCCACACAAGGGTTGACCCGATTGATACATGGGTCAGATTCCATTATGGTTCAGAACACATTCACTATGGGAGAGCTGTTTCCTTCAAAAAGTATAATTGTGTGGCATTATGTTTAAAGAAACAATTCCAAGTATATTCTTTGATTCAAAAACATGAGAATAAATACAAGTATTAATTTTAAATGACTAGATATAAACAAAATTAAGAGGTTGGAAAAATGATATGGTGAACCAGACAAAAACATTGGAACGCTCAGGTGATGAGAGGGTAAACAACCGCCGCCATTTTAGCAGCACAACAGCCATTGATGTCCAGCACGAGCATTAATGGGAAAACCTTGACACAAACTGCGCCTATCATAAAGAAGCACCACCATTGACCGCCAAGTGCTCACATCAAGTCTAACTCTAAGAAACAATAATCAAGCCTTGACGCTTCTCCCAACATCCGGGGGAGAAAACCTTCACACAAACTTCACCTGTCATAAAGAAGATGAAGACTCACCAGTGTCCAGTGTCCAAAGGTATTCACCCGTCCTCAAGATGTGAAGCGTCACATGTTAGTGCATTCAGGTGACAAACTTCACGAGTGTCCAGAGTGTGGGAAGAGATTCAGTTTGCGTGTAAATATGAAGACACACATGTTAGTGCATACGGATGAGAGACCTTTTCAATGTGCCGAGTGTGGCAAAAAATTTAGAGAACGTGGAACTATAATAAGACACATGTTAGTACATTCAGGTGACAAACCTCATGTGTGTGTCCAGAGTGTGGGAAGAGATTCAATCGTGTTGGAAATATAAAGACTCATATGATGGTGGTGCATTCAGGTGACAAACCTCACGAGTGTCCAGAGTGTGGGAAGAGATTCAATCGTATTGGAAATATGAAGATTCACATGATGGTGCATACGGATGAGAGACCTTTTCAATGTGCTGAGTGTGGCAAAAAATTTAAAGAACGTGGAATTATAGTAAAGCACATGTTAGTGCATTCAGGTGATAAACCTCACGAGTGTCCAGAGTGTGGGAAGAGATTCAGTCAGCGTGGACATATGAAGAGGCATAAGATGACACATGCAAATAACAGGCTAAACACTTTGAGTGTGGAAGATAATTAAGAGAATGTTAAAGGATAATGAGGCACATAATGGTATATTAAATTTAATCTAACAGTGTGTTATCACACTGTCAGTTGGATCATGTCGTAGCTCAGTCGATTAAGGCAGCGTCTGGGATGATTTTGGACGTAGGTTCGAATCCTTGTCATGGCCCTTATGGATTTGTTCAGTTGAATGTTCTTCAGAGGTAATTATATTTTGTTTGAGAAATACACTAAACAATGAAAGGTAAAGATCTAAAGATATTTTATTATATTGTTCTTTTATGAAAGTTAGATGACCAAGCAAGAACTAGAGAAGCTGTCACTGTAGGAAAACTCAAAATTGCTTATAAGTATAGAAAAATCTCTTTAGTTTAGCAAAGATAAAACAAAGCTTTAAATGTTTTTCTTCATATTTATGTAAATAATAATGTGCTTTGTTTTTGCTCTCTGTGGAAATTTATTTAAAATTTAATATACAGTACTCTGTAGCTAAGTTATGGACATTTTTGTTGTAATATTATTTAGCATTGGAGTTGGTGAAGAACACAGTCTGAGACGTACTTAAGATGAGACCATTTCATTGGAAGGGAGATGTATACTAATCAAGGAATTTTCTCATCAGATTCATATGCAAACTGATGTCCATTTTTTATTTTTTGCTTAGGCTTATTTATGAGTTCCTCTCTTGATTATAAATATTTCACCAAAGAGTTTATTGAAGGCAGACTGGCATTTATAACTGTCAGTGAAGTGAATATGAAATTTAAATTTATATTACTATATAAATTTATATCACTCAAAATTAACCAGAAATTTATATTACTGTACCCTATTTTATCAGTTATGCTGTAATTGTCTGGGAATAAGACTTTACCCGATTTACCTGAGGGCCACTAACCCTAGTGGCCTCGATGAGAACAGGAAGTCGGCGGCTTGTTGAAGGTCTCCCCCTCCCCCATTTGCCTTGATGATCTGTTACAATTATATTTTGAAATTCAGCACAGTTTTGGCAGTTTAAGGCTTCGACAGGTAGGCAGCTCCATCAATCAATAACCCTGTGGGTGAAAAAGCCCAATTCGAAGTTATATATTTGCCTGATTGGCAATTATATTAGCCTTATTGGTAATTATATTGGCCTGACTGGCATAATCCTCTCTGTCAATTATATTATCCAAACTGGCAATTATATTAAGATGATTGTGAATAACATAAGCCTGACTGGCAATTATATTAGCATGACTGTCAATTTAAATCAACGAAATATTTATTTATGTTGTGGTGCTCGTGGGTTCTATTACATTCATCAATGAAGAGTTTCAGATCAGGATTAGCATTTAGGAACAAGGTTTTGTACATGTAAATAGCACAAGAGAATTTGTAGAGCGAGTGTATATATAGCATGTTTTGGGATTTAAATAAAGGCTGTGTGTTGTTTGAAGACAGTTTTATAGTTCTGGTAGAATACTTTTGTTGGGTGATGATGGGCTTGAGGTAATTTGCAGTGGATGAATGCACAGATACCTTGCACAGATACCATATGTTGAGATACCAACCCTAATTTACAAAAAATGACTCTAGATTTTTAGCTCCAGCCATTGCATTCCTCTACAACAAATCATTTGAACTCCAAACCTTTCCTGATATTCTAAAAAAACAAGCAGTTTAAGAGTAACCTTAGTCCATAAAAGTGACAATCTCACTGAAGTCAACAATTACAACAAAAACAACAATTAATGGCCTTCCAAATACCTCTCAACACGTCAAACCAATCTTATTTGCTGATGACACAACTTTATTTATTTATTTATTTATTTATTTATATATATACAAGAAGGTACATTGGGTTTGTGAGAATACATTGGATAGTACAGTATTTACATTCTTGTAAAGCCACTAGTACGCGAAGCGTTTCGGGCAGGTCCTTAATCTAGCAGATAATTTTAAGTAGGTAATTTCTATCAGAATTGATAAATGATAAAGATACATTGCAAGAGACAAATGAGATGAGAGAGCTAAGTATATTAAAGCACATTGTTATATTAAAGCTCTGATTGATTACATTGACAGCTTGATTAGTAATTTAAACAAGATTAATAGACACCATACAGCAGATTGACAGCACATATAAGACAGCAATGATCACAATGGTAAAGATGTTCAGATTCTCAAGTCCTGACCCTCTTGCTCTAAATGTCACTGTGAATACTGAATTAAATAAAGTCCATCTTTGGCTAACTGCTAACAAACTCACCCATAACATTGACAAAACTTTCTATATTTTGTTTGGTAATAACTCCTCAAATGAAATTAATTTAAGAATAAACAATATACAAATCGGTAGTAAAGTTGATGGTAAATTCCTTGGTGTCCTCATCGATAACAAGCTGAGTTTCCAGGGACACATTCTAAATATAGTAAAAAAAGTTTCTAAAACTGTTGGCATTCTTTCTAAGATCAGATATTATGTTCCTCGCCCTGCCCTGGTGACGCTCTATTACTCTCTTATCTATCCTTATCTCAACTATGGTATTTGTGCTTGGGGTTCTACTACCCAAAATCATTTACGTCCTCTAATTACCCGACACAAAGCTGCTATTAGAACAATATCTAACCCTGGCCCCAAACAGCACTCGGTACCCTTACTCAAATCTCTGAATATGTTTGATATTAAGTCGCTGCACATTCTCTCTTGTGTACTCTATATATTTAAAACTCTGAATTGTAACGTCAATCCTGACCTTCAACGCTTCCTAGAAGGTTGTAACAGAACTCATGTGCACCAAACCAGAAACAAATACCTATTTGATATTCCAAGAGTTAGACTTAATGAAACTAGGAATGCTCTACAAATCAAGGGACCCAGAATGTGCATTGACCTTCCCAATCATGTCAAAGATTGTACCCCTCTCAACCAGCTTAAGATGAAAACTAATTACTACCTAATTAACTCCTTGTATCCTACCTTACTTCTAAATGTCAACCATGTCTTACTATTTAAAAATAAAATGATGTTTGTTGACCAACTTGTATATTGGCTATTTTCTACCATGTTCCCCCCTTTTTATATCTTTTATTATTTGTTTTCTTTCAACGCAATTTATAATTTAAGCTCAATTACTATTAAGTTTTAGTCTAAGTGGTTTTTTTCCCCACCTCACCTTGCCCGAAACACTATGCGTACTAGTGGCTTTAGGTATTGTATGTACTGCCTCTATCTTTATATCAAACATAATGTTTGTACTGTACTAGTGGCTTTAGGTATTGTATGTACTACCTCTATCTTTAAATCAAACAGAATGTTTGTACTGCAACTATGTATGTACTTTTCCTAAATAAATTTTTATTGTTATTATTATTATTATTATTATTATGTTAATGTAATCGTTCCTAGCTCTGTTGTATCTGATCCTGTTGTCCTCTGTCCTTAGTCTTCTGTACTTCCTCCACTCCCGCCTGCTGGCCATTTTTGCTTCCTGGCACTGTCTATTAAACCATGGGTTTATATTCCCTCTTATTTTTTCCCTTTACTGTTGGTATAAATCTCTCTTCGGCCTCCTGACATTTCCGTATGACTAGGTCCATCATATCTTGGACTGTTTTTCCTCTAATTTCTTCCTCCCACTGTACTTCTCCCAGATAGTTCCTTATCCTCCTGCAATCCCCTTTCCTGTAGTTAACTCTCCTTTCCCAGACCTCTTGACCCATGGTCACAAGTTTGAATTCCATCATGTAGTCAAAGACTAGGACACAATGGTCGCTGGCCTCTAGAGGTATTTCATGCTCCAAATTCTCGATGTCTTCTACGTTCTGGGTGAAAATCAGGTCTAATAGGCTCGGTGCATCTCCTCCTCTTTCCCTTGTGTCTTCCTTCACATGTTGTGTTAGGAAATTCCTGTCTATAAGATCTACTAACTTTGCTCCCCACGTTTCGTTTCCTCCATGGGGATTCCTTGATTATCAATTTATCTCTCCATGATTTAGGTCCCCCCATGATCAGCAGCTTCGCTCTCATTCTGTGAGTTAATGTTGCTGCCTTTTGCAGTTCATCTATGCATGCCTTGTTGTTGTCATCATACTCCTGCCTGGGTCTTCTACTGTTTGGTGGGGGATTGTAGATTACCAAGATGACAATATTCCTCCCATCTGCTGTCAGAATTCCATGTATGAAGCTTATAATGCTCTCATTAGTAACCCAATTTCCCGGGTCTTCAAAATTGCATCCAAGATCATGTAATTTGTTTTAGTTTCCACTATTGCAACTATGTCAAGATCTGCCTCACTCACTCTTTCTTTTATTTCTTCTGCTTTATTAGATATCCCATCAGCATTGGTGTACCAAACCTTGGGATGCTTCATGGAAACTCTGGTATCGGAGTTTGCCCTTTCTCTGGGGGCCTGGGAAAATCTAGGGGTGAATGGGGGCTGGGGGGGGGGGGGGTCCGGGGGGTGGATGGGGTCTGGAGGGGTGCTTGGGGGGCAAATGGGGGCTGGGCATCTAGGAAGGTAGGTAGGAAGGACTGGGGTAGGGCCTGGGTAGGTAGGTCTGGAAAAGAAGGGCATACTGGGTTTGCAGATTAGGGAGGGTCTGAGAGGCATAGAGGGGTTGAGAGGTATTGTAAGGTTTAGAGTCAGATAGAGTTTGGGAGGTTGGGGGGGGGGAGAAGGATAGAGGGGGTGGGGGGAAGAGGGGTGGATGGAACATGGATAGTGATAGTGGGAAGGAGGTTGTATTAGTCAGGGGGAACTCAGGGTTAGGTGTAGGCATTGGGACAGAAGGGGGGAAAAGAGAAATGAAGAAGGAGGTGGGGGGGGGTCCCCCCATCTTCCACGGGGGGTCCATGTGCCCCCCTTGCAAGGATAGGGGGTCACATGGAAGGAGAGGGGATGAGGAGGGGTGAGGGCTAGGCGTTTTTTTTTGGGGGGGGGGGTTAATGGGATGAGGACTGGGCGGGTTTTGGGGGTAGAGGGGATGAGAGGGTCATTGGAATGTGGGATGAAGCAGATGGATTCGAATGCAATGGGGTCAGGGGAGGTGTTGGGGAGATAAGCAGGGGCAGAGAGGGCTGATTTGGAGAGGATGTGACCTGGGAAGCAGGTGTGGGCTCGTTAGCACGGGATGGGTTAGCACTGGAGTGGGTTAATACACTCAAATTTGACGAGGTGTGTCGAGGACGGCTCGCCCTGTGGGCTATCTGCTCATCTTTGGTCATGTATATGTCAATAGTTTTCGCTACCTCTGAGTAAGTGCTTGTGTTGCAGTATGTAGTCCACAGCCTCCTCGTTAGTGAACTGTACCGGGACAGGTCGTTTCTTGTTACAGTTATACGCCCCAATGTGGCGGTGGATTCCCACCTCATTCCCTGCTATCTCGGCTCTGATATCTCTCAAGATCCCCTGTAACTCAAAATCTTTAATCTCCATCCTTTCCTGCCTCGATGATGCCTTGGCTTCAATTAATCCATGGATTATGATTGACCTTCTCCTCAGTGAAGGGTCATGCTGGTCGCCTCCCCGCTGGATGACGCCCACCCTCCCACACTCATTCACACTTACTACTCCATTCCCCACCACTCCCCCATCCCTTGGTATGCTACCCTTATTCCTGCCAAATTCAGTTGTAAGCCTAGTTATCTCACTTTCCCATGTGTGTGTGTGTGTGTGTTCTGTACTCTCTTGTGTACACAAAGCACCAGGCACCAGTTGTGTGTACGTATGCTCCCAGGTCTCTCCAGGTGTGTACGAGTGCTCTCCAGAGAAGGTGTCCTGAGAGACCTCCAGGTCATATCCTGGGAGACCTCCAGGTCATATCCTGGGAGACCTCCAGGTCGTGTCCTGGGAGACCTCCAGGTCGTGTCCTGGGAGACCTCCAGGTCGTGTCCTGGGAGACCTCCAGGTCGTGTCCTGGGAGACCTCCAGGTCGTGTCCTGGGAGACCTCCAGGTCGTGTCCTGGGAGACCTCCAGGTCGTGTCCTGGTGTAACAAACTAGGCTGTTGTAAGAATTATCCAGAGTGGTTTATCGACAAAAGAGAATGGGAAGCTGAGCCGCATGGTGACCTGACCCCCAGGGGAATTCGCGGTGGAAATAACCAACGCTTTGTTCATAGCTGCGTATAATGAACCATCCTATAGTATTCAGCAATTTAGAGAAAATTAGCCTTTATTCATTTTGCATTAAAATTGTATTGTATAATAGTACTGGATACAATATCAAGAGTATTCTAATTATTGAGTTTAAGTCACCATCAGTGACGTCACGAATCAGATCTAACTTTTGAGGCGGAGTGACCGGCGGTCATAGGTCAGCAGGGTTGACATGTCTAATATTTCTCAAAGTTTTAATAACCATTTTTGTGATCGGGAACAGCTTTGCCGTTAGATGTTTGTGTAATCTAATTCAGTAAAATAATTCAACCAGTCTGGATCAATTAAGTACAACAGAGTTTAATTGTTATAACTTAAACCTTGCTAGTAACTGGGTAGAACTTTGACTAGGCGGAAGGATACAATGTTCTGTCTGGGGGAGACCAGACAAGGAAGAGATCAGTGTGGTCACGGAAGCAGCTGGGATAAGAGGTCAACATCTTACCTCTCCCCAAGAACAGCCCCAACACCTAGAGCTGTGGTCGCCCAAGGTATAGTTGCTATTGTTAAGTATAGAAATAGTCTCATTTGCCACTCAGGTCAAGTAGGGAGTGTTAAAGTGATAGGGAGTGAACATATTTAGATTTTGTTTTAGTTTTCTTTTAATAAATTAAATTTGTTATTAATTTGCATTTTATTGTTTCCATGTGTTTTATGTGTATACTTGTCCTGGTCACGTGGTCCACACGAGGCAGAGTTGCATTGGGCGCCGATTCTAACATCGAATCGGAATTATCATTACCGTGTAATTTATTCCACACTCAAGGTCATCGTTTATAGTGGGGATCAAGCCCCTAGGTTGATTAATTAGCGTGATCGATCCAGACCTCGATCATTGCTCTTGTATTACTGGTCTGGTGGTGGCAGCAGAGGTGACTCTAGGGTTTTGTTCAGAGCTTAGGTCACGTCATACTGGGTGTAGAATCCTAAGTCGGTCAATCGTCTTAGGACCACGTGGCGTGGAGTTGGCTTTGGTAAAAGTTTTGGAGTCCCTGGGTTTAGAAATAAAAGTAAGAATACGGGTAGAGGGAGTAGAAAGAAGGAAGTAAAGAGAGAGGAACCCGAACCCGAGTTACAATGGTGCACAGCGGTGGTTTCAACAATTTTGTTTGAAATTGTTGAAAGGCTCACGCGTCTAGCCGTTCGAACACGTGCGCGGATGCTAAGGAGACAGCCGCGGGCCAGGATTAGCAGTGCGCCCCACAAGTGCGTTTGAGTGGGGATTGGCGAATCTTGGGTCATGCGGGCTGATATGATTAAGGTTAGTTAGTAAGATTAGGCTGTTAAAATTAGATTTATTGAAAAGGAGACCGCTCCGAGTTGATTGGACTGGGTACCATACTCGACCCATTGCAATTAATTCAGAGGTGTTGGGAGCCACCATACTCTCAACAGCAGTTCCTTGAGGGCTGTCGGGGGCGGATATATCTGTGGGACGCCAGTAGATAGTCCGAGGGCGTTATTAGACGACCCAAAACGCTAGGAAAAACGTAATCCGTGAAGGGCGTTGCGGCCTCCGAGGGACGGACTAGTAACCTACCTAGCAGCGATTCAACAACTAAGTGATCGCACACTTAGTGGAGGTTGAGTCGTCCCTAGTCATAATTGTTGCTGAAAGCTGCGTGTCGCTCTGTTGGAACCTAGATGGTGTGGCCTCTAGGCTAGGTGTGGTACGGCGAGCCGGTAGGAACAATTATAAGTTTAAGTCGAGTGCATTTTTGAATTAAGTATACTTAAATTTATAAAGTAATTTCCGTTTATTTGCGTTGTTCTAGATTAATTTTTTCCCCTAAATTCAATCCCCGGTTAAAATTTTTCCCAAGTGTTTAGCGTTTTCTTGCATATTAGGCTAAGTGCGTACGTTAAGTTTTGTTATTCCCTGTTCTATTAGTCTAAGTCAGAGGCGTTGTTGCTAGAGTGTAGTTAATCCTCTGGACTTAGGGCTATATGTTGGTCACGATAGATAAGTGAAGGAGTTTAAGGGATAGTAAGTTGCGTGTAAATGCTTAATAGAGTCCGTGGAATATTTCTAAGTATTTTGGGATAAGTTTTCGGCTAAGTCAATGTCGGAAAGTCGTTAACTGTAATTAATTTGTATTCGTGGGTCACGTGTATGATCTGGGCGTCATTAGGATTCTCCAGTCGATGCGAGTGATATTTTCTAGTTTTTACCAGTAAGACGGTAGAATTGTGTTTGTAGACTTAGAATTCTGTTTTCAGTAGAAACGTAGGTGGAAAATTTTCTAAGTCCAGCTTGGGCTAGAATCTGACTTTTTGGCGGAAATTCTAATTTTTCATGTTTCGTGTATATTCTGGGGCCAGTATTACTCTCTAGTGCGCGCAAGGGACGTAATTCTGTTCGTAAAGCATTAAACAGTGATAATTACATTTTTGCCGAATTTAGTTATTTTTCGAGAAAATCGTGTCGTAATTTTGTCAGAGTCCATTTGAGGTGAAAATCTCTGATTTTGACGAAAATTCGAATTAGTGAGTGTTGAAACCGCCCGATGTGTCAGTATTGTTCTGTATACAACGTCAGTAGTAAATAATAACGTATTTATATCTGGGAACGAGAAACCCAAATTTTTGTGAATTAAAGGAGTTTTGTGATATTTGGGGTGATAGAAATTTTTTTTTCCCTCGGAGTCAGAAAAATTGGCAGAGTCCAGCAATTGAGTAAAAACGCAGTTTTTGATAAAAATTCAATTTTTAGTAAGCATTTATAGGTCCTGGGTGTCTATATTAATCGCTAGAGCGGTTTATTAACGTAAAACTAGTTATTTTCCTTCAGAACAAAATTTTGATTTTTCAGCGTTTAAGCGAAAAAGCGCGGGACTTAGTTTTTTTTCAGCGCAGCTGGTCCCGCTCCATCAGTCATCAGGGGCCACGCTGCTCACTTCAAGCGCGTTTAGTATTCAAGTACAGTAAATATTCTTTATTAATCCATCACGAGTGCTGTGCGTTAGTTGCGTTATCATTTAAATTGTTTTATGTAAATTAGATTCTTTTAATTTTTTAACGTAAAGGACTTAGGTTTCAGCAATAGAACTGCGGGATATTTCACGGTCAGACACGAGTGCGGGGCAGACACTCATTCATTGGATTCACTTCAGCGATTCTCTCGATAAATCGGTGTATTTCCTATTTTGGGAATTTGGTAGTTTTCTCTTAGAAGAGAGTTGTGATTTTTTTTTTTATTATTTGTGTAAGATCACGGTTGTAGTGAGTCCGGGTCGAGGGTGTACTAAAGGGGAATTTAGAAGAGACGTGGCACACCAGGAATCACAGAAAATGTTTAACCCAGATAATTACCAGTCAGTGGGGACCAGTGGAAGTGGAAATGTAGAGGACAGCACCTCTTCCGACACCACTGGGGACCACCTAGGTACACCTCATCCGTCACTACAACAACCCCAACCCCATCCTCAATTCCCATACCAACCCTTCCCCCAACCCCAGGCCACTCCATACCCATTCCAACCCCAGGCCACCCCATACCCATATCCATTCCAACCCCAGGCCACCCCATACCCATACTCATTCCAACCCCAGGCCACCCCATACCCATACCCATTCCAACCCCAGGCCACCCCATACCCATACCCATTCCAGCCCCAGGCCACCCCATACCCACCCCAACCTCAATCCACACCCCAGCCTGAGGTCACCCACACCATACCTCAACCCCAACCTCCATCCACACCCCAACCCCAGGCCACCCCATACCCATACCCATACCCATTCCAGCCCCAGGCCACCCCATACCCACCCCAACCTCAATCCACACCCCAGCCTGAGGTCACCCACACCATACCTCAACCCCAACCTCAATCCACACCCCAACCCGAGGCCACCCACACCATACCTCAACCCCAACCTCCATCCACACCCCAACCCCAGGCCACCCACACCATACCTCAACCCCAACCCCAGGCCGCCACAGCCTTCGACAGGCAGATGCGCACGGAGACGCCGGGCACTCAGTTGTCGCCATACGTAGAGGCGTTAAGTAAAGGCGAGGGAGCCAAGCCGAGTAACTGTGGCGCGGGTTCATCAGGCGGGAAGCAGCCCTCAGCTGCAAGTTCGAGCCACCCTGCGCGGGGTACCAACAGAGATCCGCGGAGGTGTTACTCCTGCTGGAAGCGCGGGCATATACAGAGGGATTGCGAAGTCACTCCTACGAAAGCATGAAAGCAGGCTCCTAGTGATGGCAGGCCTACTTTTGAGGTGAAAGTGGAAGGTGTGAGATTGACAGCTTTTGTTGATACAGGAAGCCAGGCAACAGTAATTAAAAAGTCAGCCTTCAGCAATTTTAAGTTTGCACGTCTTCAACGTTGCGCAAAGACATTAACAGCAGTCAATGGGGAAAAGATTGAGATCGTAGGTCAAGGTACAGTTAATTTTGAGATTGATGGGGCATTGCAGGCTCACACATGTACGATCGTAGAGAACCTTGATTTTCCTGGTCACATCTTAATGGGAACTGATTTTCTGTCGCGATTTAATTATTCCTTGTCTGCTCAAAAAGGGGCTAGGAACTGCAGGTTGCAGTTGGGACAGACTTCCTACCCAGTGGAGATGATCGACCATCCCCCAGTTGTAGCTTCAATTAAGAGGAAGCTGAAATATAATGCGCACTTTCCAAAATTGATTTTTAAGTCTCTTCCAGACACAGTTAAGAGGTCATGCGCATTGCATGCATTGACCAAACAGAGTTGCCCACCACATTCTGTTAAATTTATTAAAGTAGCCGTGGGACGTCACATACAACCAGGTACCACCCTTCAGGTGGCTGGGAGATGTGATAGTTTATTAATTCCTCATCACTTAGTTGTAGTGCTCGATAAAGGTGCACTCATTCCAGTTGTCAATCTTTCACATAAGACTTTTCGCTTCAGGGCAGGTGATAGGGTATCTCAGGGAACCATGGTGGAGGACACAGAAATCTTTCACCATGAGTCAGCTGAGACGCCAGCCGTCACTGCACAATGTAGTGCACTGAATATGTTGAATACTAAAACACCATCCAAAGTACAATACGAGACGAGAAATGTTGCACAGAATGTTGAGGAAGTGGAAAAATTAATTTCAGCACTTGATTTGCAACATGTTGCACAGGCAGATAGGAAGGCACTGAGAGGAGTTTTACGAAAATTCCCGAAATTGTTTGCGACAGAGGATGACCAGATTGGTCTCCTTGATAAGATCGAGCACACCATTCCAACTGGTGACCATTTGCCTGTGTACACAAGACAGTGGAGGTTGCCGGAACAGGCAAAGAACATTATCAGGGAGGAGTGCCAGAAAATGTTGAGACAGGGCGTAATAGAGCCTAGTACGTCACCATGGCTCTCTCCTGTTGTGCTAGTTCGGAAACCGGACGGTAGTTATCGTTTCTGTGTTGACTACCGGAAGGTGAACGAACTAACTAAGGGTGATGTGTATCCGTTGCCCCGAATACAGGAGATAATAGATCAATTTGGTGCTGCTAAGTATTTCTCAACTCTTGACGCAAAATCGGCGTATTGGGCGATTCCGGTGGCAGAACAGGATAGGGAAAAAACAGCATTCTCGGATGGTAGGCACACTTATCAATTCCGTAGGATGCCGTTTGGTTTGAAGACAGCGCCTTCGTCGTTTCAGAGGGCCATCAACTTTATCCTTAGTCCGGTACTGGGTAGGCATTCTTTAGCGTACCTGGATGATGTTGTGATATATTCCAGGACGTTTGAGGAACACCTACAGGACTTGACTGAGACTTTGAAATTGTTAGATCAGGCAGGTTTCAGGCTGAATGTTCAGAAGTGCACCTTGGCGGCTCAGAAATTCAAATTTCTGGGGTTCCAGGTGTGCCCAGACGGTATCCGACCTGACCCAGATTCTTGCCGCGCCATTGCTGACATGCCTATTCCAAGGACAGCAAAGGACGTGCGTAGGTTTTTGGGGGCGGCCGGATATTTTCGTCGTCACATTGAAGGTTTCGCTGGCATTTCAGCACCCCTGACTGATCTGACAAAGAAAAATGCGAAGTTTGTGTGGAAATCAGAACATGACGAGGCCTATCGCAAACTGAAAGACCAACTAATCACGACACCGGTATTGGCTATTCCTGATTTTGATAAAGAGTGGGAAGTGCACACTGACGCCAGCGGTATAGCTATTGGCGGGTGCTTAATTCAGCGAGACGCAGATAATTTACCCCATCCAGTAGCCTATTTCAGTAGGAAGGTCAAAGGACCTGAAGTTCGTTATTCAGCTACGGATCGGGAGGCACTGGCAGTAGTAGAATCAGTTAGGTATTTCGAGCCTTACCTATTTCAGCGGCATTTTGTAATCTACACAGACCATCGAGCGTTAATACACATATTTAAAAAGCGAACGAAATGCCCACGAATGTCACGCTGGTCTCACGAACTTTCGGCCCACTCATTCCAGATCTTGTACAAGCCTGGTCCAGCACATGTTGTGCCAGATACACTAAGTAGAAATATAGCGGCAGTTCAAATTAATGAAAACATTGAAACCATTCCATCAGATAAAATGAGAGAATACCAGATGAGCGAGCCTAGATGGAAAGAGATTATTGAGTATTTAGAGGGAGGAAAATACCCGAAAAAGAAAAAGAATTTACCTATTCATGATTTTGAGATGAAACAGGGCGTCCTGTATTATGTTAATAGCCAGAATGATAGGGCAGTATTTCAGCTAGTTATTCCGGACGCGTTGCGGTCATCAGCGTTAAAGCTTGCGCATGCTTCAAAAATTGCAGGGCATCCGGGGATCTTTAAAACGCACTTAAAAGCAAAGTCTCTATTTTATTTTCCAGGATTACTTTCTGAGGTAATCAATTTCGTGAAGTCGTGCCCTCGTTGCCAGAGGAGGAAAGGTACCCTTAAGGTACAAGCCCCACTTCAGGAATTTCCTGAAATTCGTGAACCGTTAGATCGTGTGGGGGCCGATCTGATTGATTTACACCACAGTCATGCGGGTAACAGATACGTGTTGGTGCTAGTTGACCATCTGTCTAGATACACTACACTAGTTGCATTACCTCAGAAGGATTCTCGTACGGTTGCAGATGCGTTCTTGCGTAGGTTCGTTACTGTATTCGGACCTCCTAAAGTTTTAGTCTCTGACCGGGGTCAAGAATTCAATGGGAATATATTTAGAGAAGTTTGTAAGATTTTAGAGACAACTTCGGCTTTTACAACAGCCTACCACCCACAAGCAAACGGAATGACGGAACGGACTAATCGTTCAGTCAAGGATATGCTTGCAATCCTTGCTGAACATGATGCAAACACCTGGGATGAACACCTACCCTATGTTCAGTTCGCCTTGAATACTGCCATCCACCAATCAATTAACACCCAACCACTTCATTTGTTTACTGGTAATTCATGCAATTTCCCCTCAGGTCTGCTTAACAGACATAATGTTGCATACGGGGAGGACTATCCTTCAGAGGTCCTTGGTAAAATGAGAAATGCATGGAATATTGCAGCTGAAGCGTCCAAGAAGGCACGGACTCGGTATGCTCATTTTTATGACAAGAAAGTGCGCCCTCTTGAGTTGAAGGAAGGAAGCCTCGTATTGAGAGTGAATGAGGCTGCGCCCGCCAATCAGAGCAGGAAGCTAGCTCCGAGGTGGCGAGGACCCTATAGAGTAATTAAAAGGGCGGGGCCGGTTAATCTTGTTATAAAAGGAGTGTTCGAGGACCAGGTGGAAAGGACAATTCACGTGAATAAATTGAAACATTATCATGCTAGAGAGGAATTACAACTGCCTTCAGCGGGTCTAGTTCCTGACTCAGCAGTGCTGACTCATGGCTTCACCGACGAGTCAGAAGATGAGGATGACCCTCTGTCATCGCTCATCAGTAGTCAGGTGCAGTCTCGCCGCCCTATGGTGACGAGATCTCGCGCTGTACAGTAAAGTAACTTCCTTGGTTAGTATAATTTAGTATTCATTAGATTTTCCTGTAAAGGCAATGAGATGTACTATGTCTATACTTAACTCAGGTAGCAACTTTTACCGTGCTCTGGGGTTCCACCTCCACCAAACCCAGAGTATATCTATGCTTCCGCTGTGTTGTCTGTCTGTTCCCAGGTCTGATTGGTACACCGACCCAGTTGTTCCAGCCACACGTGAACCTTTGTCTGTAAAGACCGAGGGGGGAGGCACGTTACACAAAGCCCTCCCCCCACCAGACCCAGTAACCCATACATCAGTTACTTTGGGGATGAGTGACTGTCCAAGAGTCACCCGGCCGACGCCTCACGTCACTAACGAGGTTGTCAGGGCCAGCGAGCTGTCCACATTATAGCAGTCACCGGAGATGCCATACAACGCCGGGGTAGCTGTCTCGAGATCACCAATACCCACCTGCTGCGTCATCAAGACTGCAGCCATTCCAGCAGTGTTGGAGGAGAGGTCAAGAAATGGAAAGCGCGTAGCAGTACTCAAGAGTTTCGCCGGAAGATTAACGATTACGTCATCTGAAGTAACAAGAAAGCGGAAATAAGGCGGTCACAGGTGGAAGGCACGGTTTCCCTACAGAGTACCGGGACTCGCCAATAGAAGGTCGCAAAATTGTCTCCTTTGGCCTAAAGTCGGCGGTACGAGGGTATACACAGTTGGTGTTTACGGCCTAGTAACCTGGGGACATCAAGAAACGCCTGAGATGACGTGAGCAATGATGGAAGACGAGATTCACCTGTTCTGCAAACAAGCAACCCGCCTCTACGACCTTCTAACATCACTCCTGCTAAGAGACACCGTTGGTACATCCAGTCCTGCTCTGCTGTGGTCATCTGCGACAAGTTTAACATCAAGACTACTGTGTGAATTGGGATTGATATGAAGGCGTGTGGACTGTCGAGAGCAAGATTAATGGCCGAAGTAACAGTATTCTACAGCTGTCACTTGGCACTCCGCTCTACTACACTCTGTCGTCATTCAAGAGTACCGGATGGGAGTACAAGAGGACCAGGTATTGATGTCTACACACGGGGAGAAGCAAGATCGACACCGTCATCGTCAGCGACTACATTCAGCATCCAGCAGCATCGATTTTTTTTCGATTACTCAATATGAACAATTGATACAAACAACAAAGTGGCTCTGAACATCTGTGTAAAGAACATCTGGACACTTTTTAAATGTTGAAAAACAGATTTAAAATAATTCTGGTATAATATATGAAAATTTTACTCTATAAATTGGTCAGTAATCAAAATCGAAGCCCCTGTGTAATTGTCTCAGCCCAGAACAAACGGTTATGGAAAATTATGTTGTGCTATTTTTTTCAGAATGTTTGAACACAGGAGAGGCGGACCAATATAAACATTGACACTTCTAGTGAGTGAGAACACTTGGCTGTACAGTCAGCTGAAACCTGTGATATAGTATAGGAATTTTTTTTTTATTTTAGATACATGTAATAAACGTTAGGTGTGTTCCTTAACATGTCAAGGTTGACATTGATGGGGAGTGGTTAGTACACGGATGTGTACCTGATAGTTCCGTAGTACGCTCCCGGATGACAAAGTTCAGTCTGAACTTATAACTTTAATGTTTGTTTGAGCACGGTGTGGCCGGCTCTAGGGGACACATGGACTTGGCTAGTGAAGAGCCAAGAGAGTTTAATAGCTAGTTTTTGATGGTAGAGTAGGGACATGTTATTTAGCTATGTCAGTAAGGATAGGATGTATGTTTCCTGATATTAGAAGATTGCTGTCAGTTGACAGCTGAGAAATTTATGAATTTAAACATGTTGATGTTGGACTATTATTTGTCAAATTTTATTAGTTAGGTTAGCTTTTGTTTGTGGCATGAGTTGAATTGTGGGTTTGGATACTAAACCTCGTGAATTTTAACAAATTAACAAGGTTTACTAAGTGCTTGTGCGGGGGGGTTGTAACAAACTAGGCTGTTGTAAGAATTATCCAGAGTGGTTTATCGACAAAAGAGAATGGGAAGCTGAGCCGCATGGTGACCTGACCCCCAGGGGAATTCGCGGTGGAAATAACCAACGCTTTGTTCATAGCTGCGTATAATGAACCATCCTATAGTATTCAGCAATTTAGAGAAAATTAGCCTTTATTCATTTTGCATTAAAATTGTATTGTATAATAGTACTGGATACAATATCAAGAGTATTCTAATTATTGAGTTTAAGTCACCATCAGTGACGTCACGAATCAGATCTAACTTTTGAGGCGGAGTGACCGGCGGTCATAGGTCAGCAGGGTTGACATGTCTAATATTTCTCAAAGTTTTAATAACCATTTTTGTGATCGGGAACAGCTTTGCCGTTAGATGTTTGTGTAATCTAATTCAGTAAAATAATTCAACCAGTCTGGATCAATTAAGTACAACAGAGTTTAATTGTTATAACTTAAACCTTGCTAGTAACTGGGTAGAACTTTGACTAGGCGGAAGGATACAATGTTCTGTCTGGGGGAGACCAGACAAGGAAGAGATCAGTGTGGTCACGGAAGCAGCTGGGATAAGAGGTCAACATCTTACCTCTCCCCAAGAACAGCCCCAACACCTAGAGCTGTGGTCGCCCAAGGTATAGTTGCTATTGTTAAGTATAGAAATAGTCTCATTTGCCACTCAGGTCAAGTAGGGAGTGTTAAAGTGATAGGGAGTGAACATATTTAGATTTTGTTTTAGTTTTCTTTTAATAAATTAAATTTGTTATTAATTTGCATTTTATTGTTTCCATGTGTTTTATGTGTATACTTGTCCTGGTCACGTGGTCCACACGAGGCAGAGTTGCATTGGGCGCCGATTCTAACATCGAATCGGAATTATCATTACCGTGTAATTTATTCCACACTCAAGGTCATCGTTTATAGTGGGGATCAAGCCCCTAGGTTGATTAATTAGCGTGATCGATCCAGACCTCGATCATTGCTCTTGTATTACTGGTCTGGTGGTGGCAGCAGAGGTGACTCTAGGGTTTTGTTCAGAGCTTAGGTCACGTCATACTGGGTGTAGAATCCTAAGTCGGTCAATCGTCTTAGGACCACGTGGCGTGGAGTTGGCTTTGGTAAAAGTTTTGGAGTCCCTGGGTTTAGAAATAAAAGTAAGAATACGGGTAGAGGGAGTAGAAAGAAGGAAGTAAAGAGAGAGGAACCCGAACCCGAGTTACACTGGGAGACCTCCAGGTCGTGTCCTGGGAGACCTCCAGCTCGTGTCCTGGGAGACCTCCAGGTCGTGTCCTGGGAGATCTCCAGGGCGTGTCCTGGGAGACCTCCAGGTCGTCCACTGGTAGTGTATGTTAGGGGCTCACTATATACACCCGTGTATATATATGGGTGTATACATACATGCGCTGACATTATATACATCTGGATCTGTATGTCAAGTGGTGTTGTGTATGCTGGTGAGTTTGTGTATTCATGGGCATCAGTGTGTATGGACGTGTGTGAGCCAAACCTTATGTATAAATGTTAAGGTGTAGTGGTAAGAAAGCAGTCTCCGTGGTGTAGTGGTAAGACACTCGCCTGGCGTTCCGCGAGCGCTATGTCATGGGTTCGTATCCTGGCCGGGGAGGATTTACTGGGCGCAATTCCTTAACTGTAGCCTCTGTTTAACGCAACAGTAAAATGTGTACTTGGATGAAAAAACGATTCTTCGCGGCAGGGGATCGTATTCCAGGGACCATAGGATTAAGGACTTGCCCGAAACGCTACGCGTACTAGTGGCTGTACAAGAATGTAACAACTCTTGTATATATCTCAAAAAAAAAAAAAAAAAAATGTTAGCTTATACATAGGTTTGTGTGTATGCGTAGTGGGAATGTGTTTATATATGTTTGTATTTGATATACATAGATGTATAAGTATAACAAGAAATGCGTGTATTTTGTGTTCCTGAAAAGTGTATTAATTCAGTGTTTGGGCCAGTAGCTGTGTATGAAATACTGTTGCATTATGCCTGTGCTCGTGCGGAAACATAGGTAAGAAAACTGTAATACAAACAGACTTTTGTATTTATGTTTTGTTCTGAATTTACTTGATCCAATTTATCTGTTATGCTCATATGACGTTTTCTTGTTGAACATTAGTCAATCCCTTCCTCGTATTTAGCCCCACCCTGTTCCAATCCTGTGTCATTAGTTTATCTTCACCTCCTTTGCCTCTGCTGAAGAATATCTTGATCATCGTATTTATCATATTATCAATCATATTTCTTATGTTTGAATTATCTTCTTCTTTTCTTCAAATAATTTGAGCTTTAATATTATTCATGAATTCACATTTTCTTTGTTATTATTGGTTGAGTCGAACTTTGAGGCAAACTTAAATAAACACTAGCAGTGTTTATTTAAGCCACAGCAACCTTTCCCTGTCTCCCAGTCCTCCCCCACCATTCCTCCCTTTTCCCCGTCCCCTCGTCCTCCCAACCATTCCTCACTCCCTCGTCTCCTTTTCCTCCCAACCATTCCCACGTCCCCTCGCCCACCCCACTATTCCCCTCCTCCCCCATCCCTCGTCCTCCCCACCATCCCCCGTCCCCTCGTCCTTCCCACCATCCCCCACTCTCCTGTCCCCTTGTTCTACCCACCATTCTCCCATCTCCTGTCCCTTCGTCCCCACTATCCCCAAATCCCCCGTCCTCTCGTCCTCTTCACCATTACCCCCCTCCCCTGTCCCTGTTCATTCGTCCTCCCCACCATCCCCCACTCCCTTGTCTGATGCATTTTCAAATGATCAGATGTTTCCATCAGAAAATTGGGAAAATCAAGTGATCTGATGTTCCTGTTACGACCCTGGGTTCCTCAGTGGAAACCAGAGGTCAAAATTAAGCTAAATAAACTACCTTATGGTATTGGGGACGCATGGCGAGGTGCATTTGTCGTATCTTCCCTGCCAGACGTAAGACGATTCTTGTTTCTAACAGAGCATGTAAAGACTGAGCTTGGGGTTGATTATTAAATAATAAAATAGGCAGCAACTATGTTTACTAATACTTTCTAATCATTTGTAAAGTAAACCTGAGTAAACTTGGGATAGGAATGCTGTACGATTAGTTGAGTAGTCTGCTGGCAGCGAGTGAACTGAGGGAGGAGAGTGATGCTCCGCCTTTTCTGACTGGCGTTCGTGGGGGTCAAGACCTTTCTGAGCTGCTCTGCACTCCTCAACCTCTCCTTTTACTTATTTCCCTTACCTTAAGTTCCTGTACCATTAAGTTAAGTCCTGTGTTTTTTAAGTGTGCCTACTCTGGGTTTGTAAGATTGGTGGAGACCTTGGGGTAGTATCTGCCAGTGTTTTGGGTACCCATTAGTGTTGTGTTGTGTTAAGGTACCATGTGGGCTCACTACCCCTAAGCTGCCCAAGCTTCAAGTGCTTCTCTAGTAGTACTTTACCCTAGCTTGTTCTCAGTGAAAACCTTGTATCCTGCTTATGTGGACCAAGGCTTTTAACGTAAGATAGTGTGGTAAAGTAATTATTATTATTGTTATTGGTGTGAATGTATATGGGGGGTTGTTAATGGGTTAATAAATAAGTAAGTTAGTTAAAGGAGTATCCATTCTTCCTGTGTAGGAGATCTATGATCAACCTCTAGACTGACATTATCTTGTAGCCAATTAATATTCACTGTGGATATTTTATTTTTGGGGCCGGGCCTTTTAGATCTCCCATATATGATAACTCTTAATGCTAACTACTGCCCCTACATCCATTTTATACTAGATCCCCCATAATACAGACCACCTTTTATAACAGTTCCCATCACTGAAATATAAGAAAAGAGTTAAAAAACGAAATGAAAACAATAAAAAAACAAAAAATAAACTATACTTGCAAAATGAATGGTATGGTATGAAAGAAAGAAACCGGCGGCTGAGTGAACAGAAAACTGTACGTGTGATCCTGTGGTCCCAGGTTCGATCCCGGGCGCCGACGAGAAATAATGGGAAGAGCTTCTTTCACCCTGATTCCCCCTGTTACCTAGCAGTAAATAGGTACCTGGGAGTTTGTCAGCTGTCACGGGCTGCTTCCTGGGGGTGGAGGCCTGTTCGAGGATCGGGCCGCGGGGACACTAAAGCCCGGAAATCATCTCAAGATAACTTCAAGATAAAATGGTAAACAACTCAGCTGAATTCCAAGACAATGTCATAAAAATAATTAAATCAAAACGAAAATAAATCGAAATCTATGAGAATTAAATTTATCAATGAAATCGGAAACATTGAAATGGAATCGTAACATATTTAGAAGAGTTTGTGTTGCTCATACGTACAACAAATGGTGCTGTTTTAATTAAAAGCATGTTTTTACCTGTCACAGGTGTGGAATCTCTACTTTTACTTATGATATGAACAGTATGGTAAACAACACAGCTCAATTCCAACGCAATATCACACAAAATAATTAAATCAAAATGAAAATATATCTTAATCTTTGAAAACTAAATTTATCAGTGCAAATAGAAACTGAAATGGAATCATAACATATTTAGTATACCCTGTGTTGATATTACGTGCAACAGATGGCGCTGTTTTGGAAAAAAAAATTACCAATCACGGGTGTAGCATCTATATAGTAGGTATACAAAAACACGCACCTATTTGAATGCAACGTTGTGTCAAAATTTCAAAGCAATCGGTAAAGAAGTTTTGAAGATTTCCCTCACATGAAAAATATTTTTTTTTCCAAAAAAAACATGTTTTTCCCGTCACAGAAGTGACATCTATATAGTATGTATATATAAACCCGCTCGGATGCGAATAGAACGTTGTGTGAATAATTTCAAAACAATCGGTGAAGAACTTTCGGAGATTCGCGATTTTGAACAAACATTTACATTTATATTTATATACATTTTCCGGAGCATTTCGTGCCTCATGATGTGTATAGAAGTAGCGATCTTGCAAGAAATCAACAGTCATGTAACGAATCACTTTCTGGAATCCTGAAAAAGTTACATATGTTTGTTAGTTTTACATACACCTTAACTGCTATATTTTTTACGTTAATCTCCAATGATAGACATGATATCTATCCAGAGTTTTTTTTTCCATTTCGTCGATTTTAGTGTGTACTGTTCCTCTCATTTTTCCATCTCCTTCCCCTCACAGAGGTTGAATTGGGACAGAAACTTATGAGATTTGGCAATTAGTTTTCCAATCATTTACTACTTTTCTATCTGACATTTCTTTAGTCTCCCTAGCTTTCCTTAAATTTGTCTGCTATATTTGTTTGTCCTCCACATTCCTCTATATGTTACATGGCCGTTTTTGAGGATAAAATCAGCTATTTCCCCCTTTACAGCCCATCCTCACGCTAATGTCTTCACTGGGGTACAACCCGAACAACAACAACAATAATAATAATAACAATAATAATAATAATAATAATAATAATAATAATATTGTTCAGAGCTCCGTCTCTTGATATACAAGAGACGAGTTAATAAAAATAGGGAAATACGACATTGAAGAGTGCCGTTTACGATGAATTTTTGCATACACAAGTCAATATTTATCAACATAACTTGAACAATTCAAATTATTTTAATTGTCTGGTTTGCAGGCTGGTTAGTTGACTCGTCTTAACCCGACTGAAGAGGGCTTTGTTGATCTTAGCTGACAGAGTGACCGGACATGTCACTACAAGAGGGTACTCAGCTACGCACCAGTTCACCTCAGACATTTTGACCTGATTGGTCTCTCATCATCTCTTGCTAACCTTGCTCACCTTATCTCTAATTTCACTATTCGCTCAGATCTCCTCCCCTGAGTGTACCTTTACATGAGCAGTATTCCCAGCAAACACAGAACGTTTGTGGACGTTTTTAAATGGTTCCACAAAGGTAATACTGTAACTTTTGACATAAATACGTATATCTGATGTTCTTAAACCCAAAGGATATAACCAAAAACATTTATTCTTGAGACACAGTTTTTTAAGATTTATGTAAAAATTTAAAAATAATAGTAAATGCTATGGAATTATAATGTTTTCATGCTTTATATTTAAGAATAAATAATTTTCAGTCAACATTTAGTTTTTTTGTTTACTTTCTGTAAAGCTATCCAGTTTACGTTCTTATAACTTAAATATAACATTTATATGACGTCAGTATAACGTTATTTACACGACATCATTACGTTATTATGATGTTATATTAACGTATAATTCCTGTGTGAAAACCAGAATATATATTGAACTTTATGTTTTAAACCTTGTAAAGTTATCATAAAACTTGGAATAAGACGGTAAGCATGCTTTACTTATGAAAATATACAAACAAATCAACAAAAACATTTTAACATAAAAAAACATGAACATAACATAAATTAACAGCATGCATGGGAGTTAATTGGAACTCTGTAATATTGCATACATGAACCTTAAGGTACAAACCCAGTGTATTTACCCATGCAGTTCTTTCCTAAATCTAAATTTTTCCAATTTTTACACTTTGTTTCGAGTTCTGTCTTGTGTTGCTACTTTTAATACCCCATTAATGTCCCCTTTGTTATGTCCATTCACCCCATTGTGCACCTCTACCATATGTCACTCCTAATTCTTTGCTTTTCTAGAGAATGTAATATAAGCTTTGACAATCTTTCTTCATATGACAGGTTAACAGGTAGAACAAAGATTACCATTTATATATGGATAACTATTATAAGTCGGTTTGAATGAGTGAATTGCTGCTTGAAGATAGGTATATACACGTGTGGTACTATCAGATTGCATCGTGGTGAGCCTAAAACACTTCAGATCCAAGCAAAGCGTAAAATGCCAGCAGATACAATTGTGAACACATTGATACCAAAATGAAAGACATATGACGAGAATTGAGGTAACCAAAGTAAAAAGAGTGTTGACATTACATTGCACTAGAGTGCTCCTGGGTTACTTTCTCTGTTTTGTGTGGATGGTCCGCCGTGCTTTCATCACGTCAGCTGGTGGAGCACGCTGCTGTTTTTGACATTTCATGCATAAATTCCGGTTGGAAATTCTATTGCGAACACATTGATACCAAAATGAAAGACCTAGGATGACAATTGAGGTGACCAGAATGAAAAGAGTGTATACATTTTATCGCTCTTGTGCGCTCCCTGGTAACACGCTCTCGCTTTCTCTGTTTGTTGCGGATGGTAAGCCGGGCTTTTGGAGTTTATATGCCTTTAGTCCTGTAGAGAATTCTATTGCGAACACATTGATGCTAAATTGAAAAACCTAGGATGAGAATTGAGGTAACAAAGTTGAAAAGGGTATACACTTTTCAGTATTATCACGCTCTCTAATGTAATGAGAGTTGCCTGAGGGTGGCTCAGCTTTCTTTTTCTGGTACCCTTGGCCTACATTCATCTTGTCGGCGGGTGGAGCGCGTTGCTGTCTTTGACATTATATGCACATAGGTTTGTTGGGAATTCTATTGCGAACGCATTGATACCAAAATGAAAGACATAGAACGAGAATTAAGGTGACAAAGTTGAAAAGAGTATACACTTTTCAGTATTTCCGCACACTACCAGGGAATGTCCAAAAAAAAAATGGAGAGAGTGGAGGGGTAACTTGCCCAAAACGCGAAAGTGTTTGGGGAGATTAACTTTCGTTCAATACTATTATGCAAGAGGAGCGACACATCTATGGTTCATCCAATAAAATCAGCAGACTTCTAGATGTTACTACTGCTCGGCTTAGACTCGGTTACAAGTATTTCTGGGAATTCTCATTATCTGCCGATGTAGACCTGACCAAATGTTAACTGTCAACAAAATTATTCGCACACCCTCCGTCACTATGTGATAGTGAATTCAGAGACAATTCTATAACCAATATACCAACGATGTGTCAAAATTTCATTCAAAATGATCTGGTACCAGAAATTTTAGCCAAATATCCCCAGTTTGCTAACTGTAAGTAGTAACAAAGTGATTGTAACCTATCCACCGCTGCCCACTGGATGGGGGGCGGTGTGCAGGACAAACATATCAATTGTGACACTAGCTCTCCACATATGTCAGTTGCTTAATTTAGAAACTGTACTTGTGATCGATCTCGAACCCATTGTTGATGTGACGACTTATACTGAATTTTGTAACTAGCTCATCAAGATTGTAACTTGCTTAGCTAAATGAATTGTGGGGTTCAGTCCCTGAGCCCATTATGTGCCTCTGCAACCCTTTCCACTACTGCCCACAAGATGGGTATGGGGTGCATAATAAATGAACTAAACTAACTTTAAGGCATCCTGAAAGAAAGCTTGGAGGGCTTGAAAAATTGCAGAACGAAGCCGTGAGGATAATCCTTGGGTGCCCTCGTACCACAAAGATACTTAATATGAGAAAGGAACTTAATATTCCGAGCGTTGTTTATCGTGTTACTGAAAATAACTGTCAAATTGGTATAAAAATGCTTAGGCTAGCTCATCCTAACCCTTGCACAGAAGCCCTCCAGAATTTCTTTATTGAATGTTGAAAACAACCCTCAAGTTGACTATTTCCGTAACAGCATGCACTCCTGTATGCTAATCCCCACAATCACCAAGCCCACCCCAGTCACTCAAACAACTGCCACTACCCTGGATCACCTTTGGACTAATATAACAGCTCCCCTTACATCTGGGGTAATTTATGACAGAACAACTGACCACTATCCTACTTTCCTCATAGCAAACATTGACACATCACCACCAGAAACCAAAAAACTTTCATTCAGGCTACACAGTGAATCAGCTTTAGGCAATCTCTCTAATGCACTTCACAATATTAACTGGGAATCTGAATTTAATAATTCACAGGATATAAACTCATCAACTAACCTCTTTCTCTCCAAAACTCTAAGCCTCTACAACACTCACTGTCCCCTCCTTACCAAACAAGTAACTGATAAAAGAAAAAATAACCCGTGGCTCACAAGTGGCATAATTAAATCAATCAACAAAAAACATGAATACGAAAAGAAATTTAGGAGTGGCCTAATTCCAATGGAAGTAGTTAAAAGGTACTCATCAGTGCTTACCAGTATCATAAGAAAAGCAAAACTTTCATACTATGAGACTAGATTCAAAGAAGCAAAAGGCAACATGAAAAGCACATGGAATACCATCTCTAACATCCTGGGAACTAAACAACACTCCCACAACCAGATAACACTCTCTAAGGATGGCCTTACACTGTCATCTGACTTAGAAATGGCGAATGAATTTAATAGCTTCTTTTCATCGATTGGTGCTAACCTTGCAAGTAAAATCCCACAGACTCAGACACATATCAACACATATCTCTCAGGCAGCTATCCAAACTCTCTTCTCCTCTCACCAGTCAGCCCGTCAGATGTTGTGTCCATCATACACTCACTAAAAACCAAAGCTGGGAACATCAGTGAAATCCCATCCATTGTATACAAGAGCGCCTCCCATGCCCTTGCGCCACCTGTAGCTCTGCTGTTCAACAAATCCCTTGAGTGTCATACCTTCCCTGATATCCTTAAAAAAGGAAGAGTAACGCCAGTTCATAAAGGAGGTAATCCGTCAGACATAAACAACTACAGACCAATATCGAACCTACCCATACTATCAAAAATATTTGAAAAAATTATCTACAAACAGCTCTACTCCTATCTCGTAAAATTCGACATTCTTAGCCCCTGTCAGTTTGGCTTCCGCTCTCAAAAGAGTACCAACGATGCAATTATTAGTCTCCTTGATATAATTTACTCTGCCCTTGACAAAAATGAGTTTCCAATTGGACTCTTCATTGACCTGAGAAAGGCCTTTGATACTGTTAATCACGATTACCTCTTGCTACTTGTTATGCTAACATGCAGAACACTCTTAACTCTGTATTAGTCTTATATGTCAGGACTTAGGTTTAGTCATATCTCAGCAGAGGAAACAAAGATACTAAACGGGTGTCCACCCAGGCAGGGAGGAGCTGTTCGCAAGATGTAACTGTATGATGGCTCCCAGCTTGACTATGTTAACAGATTCAAATACCTTGGCCTTGTATTGTCCTGTTGTATTCAGACTCTGTCGTCAGTATAATGAGAGGCTCCATAAGCCCTCTTGGAGATGTTGCAGGTTATCACTCAGGCTATGGTGCCAATGTCACAATTGTCAAAATGATGTACCTTGCATACATCAGATCTTTAGTGGATTATGTTGCACCTCTGCTTGCCTTGATGACTGAAAGAAAGCTTAAAGGGCTTGAAAACTTGCAGAACGAAGCCTTGAAGATAATCCTTGGATGTCCCTAGTACCACAAAGATACTTAACATGAGGAAGGAACTTAATATTAACTTAATAATAGAATATGAGTGCATATTCTACTGCATTACTATTTGTAATGATCCTCATATTGTGCTTCAGTAATCCAATGTATAACCCTGAGATGTTTTCCTAATTGTACTTAGGATTCCTTGTTCATTATTGTGTATTGTTCTGATCTGCTTTTGTGTCGAAAATTCTTGCATCGTACCTGTAAACAATTTTTTGACAATTTTACTGTAATTATCCTACTTAAAATCATCTGTACTTGTAAAGTAAAGCTGTAATGTACCTGTTAAACACTTTTTATCAATTTTACATTTAATTATTTCTCTAAAACTTTGTTTAAGAATTTGCTCAAAGATTAGTTTAAGGACTTGCCCGAAACGCTATATGCAAGCTAGTGGTTTTACAAGATTATAATTCTAACTTAAGCTCTATGCTGTCTCTTAACCCCCAATATGTACGTTCTTGTATATATATATAAATAAATAAAATAAATAAATAACGAGGGATCGAGGCATTAATGCGCAGTACGTGCTTCCCTCATCTGTGACGTCACAGCGCCATCTGACGACAGCATAAACACAGGCGGCCATTTTATGTTCCACCAAGATTAAAAAAAAAAAATAATTTTGCCCCGAGGGGCGAGTTTATTGGGCAGCGCCCAATGTGTTCGCAATAGAATGTTCTACAAGAACATGTATAAAATAAGTGACACAGAGATTATTGATGTGTGTATTTGTGTGGGTGATTATAAATATGTATGTGTATGTATATATGTATACGTATATATATATATATGTACATGTATGTATGAGAGTGTGTTCATGTATATATAACATTAATAATTTTGTAACTAGCGTCAAAAATTGTTATTTGCTTAGCTAAACAAACTAGAGAGTTCAGTTCCTGAACCGATTATGTGCCTCTGTAATCCTTTACACCACCACCCACGGGATGGGTATGGGGTGCATAATAAAGAAAGAAATTGAAATAATAAGAGTATGAAATGTATCAACATAAAACATTAATGTTAGTGGCCATCAGGTAAAATCAGGTTATTATTTGTAAAGAATTTAAATGAGTTAAACTAAATACGAACTTAATATGTTTTGCTAACGCAAAAATATATTCCCGAGGTATTGTAATTGCAAATAAATATTTAATACCATTATTTGTATCATTTTTTTTATTTTAGATTTCCGTATTGCTTGATAATATATAATAGCGTTTAGATAATGCTAGCGCTGGACATTCTTTAGGCTAGTTGCATGTTGTGGTAGTCGCCGCCATTTTAAAACCGTGTCGAGAGGGACTGCTGCTGGCTTATCCACAAAATCCTGCTGCATCTTCAATAGTTAAGGTAACTGTTTTCTTTTATTTGCTCTTAGACATGGGTAGTATATATATAAGCTTGTGGTGGTAGGCTGGATGGTGTGTTGATGGTGGTGTTGTGTTGATGGCCCTGGCTGGAGGTGTGTTGATGGTGGTGTTGTGTTGATGGCCCTGGCTGGAGGTGTGTTGATGGTGGTGTTGTGTTGATGGCCCTGGCTGGAGGTGTGTTGATGGCCCTGGAGGTGTGTTGGTGGCCCTGGAGGTGTGTTGGTGGCCCTGGAGGTGTTGGTGGCCCTGGAGGTGTGTTGGTGGCCCTGGAGGTGTGTTGGTGGCCCTGGAGGTGTGTTGGTGGCCCTGGAGGTGTGTTGGTGGCCCTGGAGGTGTGTTGGTGGCCCTGGAGGTGTGTTGGTGGCCCTGGAGGTGTGTTGGTGGCCCTGGAGGTGTGTTGGTGGCCCTGGAGGCATGTTGGTGGCCCTGGAGGTGTATTGGTGGCCCTGGAGGTGTGTTGGTGGCCCTGGAGGTGTGTTGGTGGCCCTGGAGGTGTGTTGGTGGCCCTGGAGGTGTGTTGGTGGCCCTGGAGGTGTGTTGGTGGCCCTGGAGGTGTGTTGGTGGCCCTGGAGGTGTGTTGGTGGCCCTGGAGGTGTGTTGGTGGCCCTGGAGGTGTGTTGATGGCCCTGGAGGTGTGTTGATGGCCCTGGAGGTGTGTTGATGGCCCTGGAGGTGTGTTGGTGGCCCTGGAGGTGTGTTGGTGGCCCTGGAGGTGTGTTGGTGGCCCTGGAGGCGTGTTGGTGGCCCTGGAGGTGTGTTGGTGGCCCTGGAGGTGTGTTGGTGGGCCCTGGCTGGAGGTGTGTTGATGGTGGTGTTGTGTTGATGGCCCTGGAGGCGTGTTGATGGCCCTGGAGGTGTGTTGGTGGCCCTGGAGGTGTGTTGGTGGCCCTGGAGGCGTGTTGGTGGCCCTGGAGGTGTGTTGGTGGCCCTGGAGGTGTGTTGGTGGCCCTGGAGGTGTGTTGGTGGCCCTGGAGGTGTGTTGGTGGCCCTGGAGGTGTGTTGGTGGCCCTGGAGGTGTGTTGATGGCCCTGGAGGTGTGTTGATGGCCCTGGAGGTGTGTTGGTGGCCCTGGAGGTGTGTTGGTGGCCCTGGAGGCGTGTTGGTGGCCCTGGAGGTGTGTTGGTGGCCCTGGAGATGTGTTGGTGGGCCCTGGCTGGAGGTGTGTTGAGGGTGGTGTTGTGTTGATGGCCCTGGAGGCGTGTTGATGGCCCTGGAGGTGTGTTGGTGGCCCTGGAGGTGTGTTGGTGGCCCTGGAGGCGTGTTGGTGGCCCTGGAGGTGTGTTGGTGGCCCTGGAGGTGTGTTGGTGGCCCTGGAGGCGTGTTGGTGGCCCTGGAGGCGTGTTGGTGGCCCTGGAGGGGGTCCATAGAATTACCCAAATCGACCCAAATCGGCCCAAATCGTCCTAGCATTACGTAAGTAATGAAGAAATATGGTATATTTACTTACTATAATGTTGGTGCTACACGTAGAACATGATCAAACCTATTTTTACTCTGAAATAATCTAATTTCTTAACGAAATGAGACGTAAATATGTGAGAGGTGACGCCATAGGAAGTCGACGGTCCAAGCGACAATTGTGTGGAGCGACTTATCCAAGATATATGTTTACTAGTTGTGTTTTTGCGGGGGTTGAGCTTTGCTCTTTCGGCCCGCCTCTCAACTGTCAATCAACTGTTTTACTAACTACTTTTTTTTTTTTTTTTTTTTTTTTTTTTTTTTTTTTTTTTTTTTTCCCCACACCATACACACACACACACCCCAGGAAGCAGCCCGTGACAGCTGACTAACACCCAGGTACCTATTTACTGCTAGGTAACAGGGGCACTTAGGGTGAAAGAAACTTTGCCCATTTGTTTCTGCCTCGTGCGGGAATCGAACCCGCGCCACAGAATTACGAGTCCTGCGCGCTATCCACCAGGCTACGAGGCCCCCCCACATATGGTCATATGGACATATGGTCGCCTGGAGAGTGTTTGCTGCCATATCAGCCTCCTGTACACAGTGATCCAGTCGTCGTATTTCATGGCTCAAATTGTCGCAAATTTAATTGGTAATATTAACAAGTAGAATGTGTATTTATAATAATATTTTTCATAAACAGCCACAAAATATTTAATATTTATTAAAAAAAAGTGTCTGGAAGTTAAATCAATTCCACATGACAATAAATTTGTTATATAGGTACTAGCGTTATTCGTTGGTATGCGTTCGCTATTTAAACTACTCCAGTCCTTTTCGTTCATAGAACACCGAACCCTACACGCTCTCTGATATATTGCTTAATTAACAAATATTCACAAATAAAGATTATATTTATATATGTTATCAGAAAGGCAGATATAAAATAGTTTGTGTTAATGCATCACAGAGATTATACCTTATTAGAGAGGAAAAATATTCATATTTTAAACAAGGCTTCTTGGCCGACGCTCTCCCTTTCGATGGTAACTATGACCTTTTGAAAATCAATGTTAATTGAATCTATATATTGTAAAAACGAAGTTTTTTATGTCATCAGAAAGACATATAAGCTGCATGTTAATACTTTGGTATAAATATAACTGAAGTGAAAGTGAAGATATATGTCTTTTTATAGTTACTTGATGGCTCGCTCAGGGAGTGTGAAGGCCTGCACACAAGCCAATCAATTTTATAATTAATGTACATATATGCAAAGTAACGTCAAAGGTTTTTATTTCAGAATAAAGACAGATGTAGACGATAATGTAAATACATTTCAAGGAAAACATATCTTAAATGAAAGCAAAGATATGGTCAAATAAATAGGCAATACCACACCATCGCCAGTGTCTGGACACATGAATATTCGCATTAGGTAGGTGAAAGGAAATGTACCCAACCATTTCCATTTACGCGACCAGTTTCCGTTCTTAGGTTCTTACTTACATTTATTGAAATTTATCATCATCATCATTTACAGAAATAAATTAACATAAAAATGTAGTAATTTTAATACACAAAACAGAAGTAGATATCTATGTAAATTATGACGCAGGATAGGATCACTATTGCAGAACTATTCGCACACTTTGCGTCATTATATACAGTACTGGAATTTAAAAAAAATCTCGGAATTCAGAGATAACACCATCATTGGTGTCCAAGAAAAGTGTAAGTACTTCATTTATAATGATGTGCTGCCCGAAATCTTAGTGAAGTATCTAAAATTTGCTTACTGTAAGTAATTCATGCAAATGATTGTAAAGCCGTCGCCCAGTTGGGTGGGTGTGGAGCACATGACTGTTAAGCTGCCGCCCAGTTGGTTGAGTGTGGAGCACATGACTGTAAAGCTGCCGCCCAGTTGGGTGGGTGTGGAGCACATGACTTAAGCTGCCGCCCAGTTGGGTGGGTGTGGAGCACATGACTGTAAAGCTGCCGCCCATTTGGGTGGGTGTGGAGCACATGACTGTTAAGCTGCCGCCCAGTTGGGTGGGTGTGGAGCACATGACTGTTAAGCTGCCGCCCAGTTGGGTGGGTGTGGAGCACATGACTATAAAGCTGCCGCCCAGTTGGGTGGGTGTGGAGCACATGACTGTTAAGCTGCCGCCCAGTTGGGTGGGTGTGGAGCACATGACTGTTAAGCTACCGCCCAGTTGGGTGGGTGTGGAGCACATGACTGTTAAGCTGCCGCCCAGTTGGGTGGGTGTGGAGCACATGACTGTAAAGCTGCCGCCCAGTGGGGTGGGTGTGGAGCACATGACTGTTAAGCTGCCGCCCAGTTGGGTGGGTTTGGAGCACATGACTGTTAAGCTGCCGCCCAGTTGGGTGGGTGTGGACCACATGACTATAAAGCTGCCGCCCAGTTGGGTGGGTGTGGAGCACATGACTGTTAAGCTGCCGCCCAGTTGGGTGGGTGTGGAGCACATGACTGTAAAGCTGCCGCCCAGTTGGGTGGGTGTGGAGCACATGACTGTTAAGCTGCCGCCCAGTTGGGTGGGTGTGGAGCACATGACTGTTAAGCTGCCGCCCAGTTGGGTGGGTGTGGAGCACATGACTGTAAAGCTGCCGCCCAGTTGGATGGGTGTGGAGCACATGACTGTTAAGCTGCCGCCCAGTTGGATGGGTGTGGAGCACATGACTGTAAAGCTGCCGCCCAGTTGGGTGGGTGTGGAGCACATGACTGTTAAGCTGCCGCCCAGTTGGGTGGGTGTGGAGCACATGACTGTAAAGCTGCCGCCCAGTTGGGTGGGTGTGGAGCACATGACTGTTAAGCTGCCGCCCAGTTGGGTGGGTGTGGAGCACATGACTGTTAAGCTGCCGCCCAGTTGGGTGGGTGTGGAGCACATGACTGTAAAGCTGCCGCCCAGTTGGATGGGTGTGGAGCACATGACTGTTAAGCTGCCGCCCAGTTGGATGGGTGTGGAGCACATGACTGTAAAGCTGCCGCCCAGTTGGGTGGGTGTGGAGCACATGACTGTAAAGCTGCCGCCCAGTTGGGTGGGTGTGGAGCACATGACTGTTAAGCTGCCGCCCAGTTGGGTGGGTGTGGAGCACATGACTGTTAAGCTGCCGCCCAGTTGGGTGGGTGTGGAGCACATGACTGTAAAGCTGCCGCCCAGTTGGATGGGTGTGGAGCACATGACTGTTAAGCTGCCGCCCAGTTGGATGGGTGTGGAGCACATGACTGTTAAGCTGCCGCCCAGTTGGGTGGGTGTGGAGCACATGACTGTTAAGCTGCCGCCCAGTTGGGTGGGTGTGGAGCACATGACTGTAAAGCTGCCGCCCAGTTGGGTGGGTGTGGAGCACATGACTGTAAAGCTGCCGCCCAGTTGGGTGGGTGTAGAGCAAGACTAGTAATTGGACGACTCACCATAGATGTAAAGTGCCTAGTATAGTGACTTGTGAGCCTCTTGTTGAATCACTTGTGATACAAAGATTATTGATGTGTGTATTTGTGTGGGTGATTGAATATGTATGTGAATGTATATGTATGTATATGTATATATGCAATTGACGATCACGAAACAATAATCATTTGTATGCGGAAAATTCCATATTTCATTTCTCTGGATTTACCGCATATGTATATATATGTACATGTATGTATGATTATGTGTACATGTATATATAACATTAATAAGAGGAAATGAAGATGAAGAAATGATAAAAAGAATGGCAATAGTGGATAGTAGTAACACACTTAAGAATTATTCAGTAATAAATACAAACTCGTCCTTCACCTATTTATTTATATACAAGAAGGTACATTGGGTTGCGAGAGTACATAACAATGTACATGCATTATAGCAAAATTTGAATTGACGGAGTGGGTAGCACAAGATACAGTTAGGGTTTGAAACACATTTACCTGCCCGAAACGTTGCGCGTACTAGTGGCTTTACAAGATTGTAATTACCATATTATGTATCCTCACATTCCCAATGTACCTTCTTGTATATGCATAAATAAATAAATAAATAAATAAATAAATAAATAAATAAATAAATAAATAAATAAATAAATAAATAAATAAATAAATAAATTTAGAAACAAGGCACCGCCGAAGGAGGCTAATTTATTATGCACCCCATACTCAACCAGTGAGTAGTGGAGCAGAACATAGATTACATGGTTATTTATTTATTTATTTATGCATATACAAGAATTTATTTATTTATTTATTTTATTTTATTTATATATGATAAAGGAAAGTCAACTTGGAAGGATTCAATTTACATGAGATTAAGATTAGGATACAAATATATCTGGCAATACGGAGTTGATGTCAGTGAAAAAGATAAGGAGTGTAAATTATGTAGTATGCCGCACGCCCACACCTTAGAACATTATGTATTAGAGTGTCAACTTATTGATAACTATAGAAATAAGGAAATAAGTAATGTACCACATCAAATTGTTTGTATGTGTGATAATGGTATGATAGACAGTATACTTAGGAGCTACAAAAATTTTGCCCCAAGAGTGTAACAATTGTATGCTGTACTTACTATATTAACCTGCAATGTTAAATGGGATTCTTGTAATGTTAATTGTCTATTTGTACTTACTGAATTTGTGCGCCCCTTGAGGGACTTGAAGTAGAGGGGGTAGAAATAGCCTAAGTTACTCTATCCCTTTGAGATGTATTTTTTTCTTGTCTCAATAAACATACTTGAACTTGAACTGTAAATATTTGTGGCTTCCTGACCATAAAGTTACCGCCGCAGTCGAGGGTAAGAGACCGGATGTACCCAGTATACAAGCCGCACTAGCTATTAGTTCATAAAAGCTGACAACTTACCCAGATAAACATTACTTCCTAATTATATATATATGCAAATAATACAATTAAAATGTTTAAAACGTGATTATATATATGTATCATGTGGACAGTTTTTAATGTAATTTTTTCTCCTGATATTCGGGTTCTTTATTATGCTTCATCTTGAGGCAAAGCCCAATACCTTACGCCATATTGATGCTCTGTCCACAGATCATTCTCTCTCTCTCTCTCAAATCATATACATTGATGGTTTCCTACACCGCCACACGGGTGCAGCTGCAAGTGCAGTTGCCTCTACCCATCAGACAGAACTATTTGCCTTGCTTGTTACACTAAAATGTGTACAAGTGTGTGTGTCTATGTATGTATTAACACGATGTACTGAACGGGGTGAGAATAGCTTGAGCTACCTCATCCATTTGTGTGTATTTTACCTCAATAAACTTATTTCAATTTCAATTTCAATTCAAGTCTCCAAACTTGATGCATTAATTGTAAGTGATTTTCTACCATCCTGCATTAATTGTAAGTGATTTCTATCATGCTTAATTGCGCGCAACTCTCTAAGACACAATTGTAACATGACCGTGTCTGAAGCTAGACAGAAAACACAACATTATTAGTGATGGTAACATAAGCCATTTCATGTGAATTCCATCTTCGTTGTCCTCCGAAACTTGAGGAATG